>NW_026516030.1:0-19331 GCF_023601865.1 Aspergillus affinis | reverse complement strand
TAGTAAAATAATTAATTTAATAAGAGATATAGATAAATTAGTCAATTTACTACTGATATACAAAAGCAATTTATTTTCTACTGCGTTTTTTGGCCCTTCCATGCTTCCTGATTTCGACCAACACCTTCTTCCATTTCCGCCTCGTTTTTTCTTGATCGGCTTTTTCGCTCAGTTTATATTCTTTTCGCTTCATTTCTTTCATCTGGTTTGAACCTATAATACCGGTAATCTGTGCATGACAACGAGATGTATTATACCGGGCGTGGCGAGCTCCCATAATAGCTTGTGTTCGATCAAATTCCATCTGTAGCTGAAGAGCCAAAGTAGCCTGCGTTTCAGCACCTTTTGTAAGCTTTGCTAACCCATCTTTAAAACGCTGAGTTGTAGAATCGTATTGACTAAGCCGTAGGCTTATTCTTCTCACTTTTTCAGCGGTTTTTGGAGTGCTAAACTCGGTATTTTGTAACGTTGTTGATGGTGTATCTGGCCGCGGTATATTGCCATGATAGGGGTCATATAACTCCAATTCATCAGTAATAAGCTTGGAATTAATAGACCAAAGGCCTGTTAATTCAAATCCAAGCTTAATTGTATGCGGTTTGAAGGTTTTTCGACGAATTTCCCCTATTGAATGTAGGAATTCATCCTTTGAAAATTTGCGGCATCCAGTCATTGTTGCGGCCTCGACAGCCTCACTATGCCAGTGTTTATAAACACTAAACACTCCAACATCGAGTGGCTGTAGTATATGACTAGTATGTGAGAGTAAAAAGAACAAAATGATATTATTCTTCTCACAAAATTCGACAAATTGACGCGTCATATGTGATCCAAAACGATCACATAACACAAGCCTTTTTACACCAAGTGTACGGCCGATAGTCCACTTATGAAAAAGCTGAATCCACTGATATGCTAAGGTGTCATTGATATAGCCGGTATCAGTGACAGCTAGATGCTTATCTTCCTTAATAGCATCGAACTAGCGTGCTAAGGCTTGCTTTGCACTTAGTATAATAAGCGGCGGGCAGGCAAAACCATCAGCAGAGACAGCCTCTAAAACAGTCACAGATTCTCGATTTGTGATAGAGCCATTGAATAGCTTCTTTTTTGGATGCCGGGTAATAATAAATTGATCTTTTCCGATACCAATTTGAAAGCCAGTTTCGTCAAAATTATAGATATCTTGTTGGCAAATCCCGTGCTCATTGATTACCCGCTCGTAGTCGTTGAACCACCTTTGCACTACTGATTTGTCGAGTGCAGCACTTCTTTCAACATCGAGAGCTTGCCAGCGTCGAATATAGTACTCGGGATGACGTTTAAGAAAACGTTTTAGCCAGTGATTCCCGATTTTTGGGGGGTCTTCGCCGCTGTTAGGGTAGTCTTGAATATAATCTTCTTCGAGTATTGAATTGGCTGCCATAGCAATTTGGCGGCGGTTTATCGAGGCTCCGACCGTATCAAAGTATTCGATATATTCACATAAAGCCCCTTCTTGTGCAGGAGTAAGCTTCCTACCATTAGGTTGTCGTTGAAAAAGCGATTTTCCGCCTTTCCATCGCCGGCGTAGTCGATGCATTGGGACCGCGAATTCTCGCGCAGTTTTTGCGATATTAGGTTTAGACTGCATATGGGTGATACATTGCATATGGGTGGCGGACCCTCGCTTGCGAGGGTCCGTATTTTTTGAAAAAAAATTACAGGGGCCGGTTAGTTAACTAGTCTAGTTAACTAGTTAAGTAAATTATGCGCAAGGAAATTAAATATCTTGCAGAAAAAACAATTTTTTTATACACAGGAACTCATTTATATAGGGGCAATCTTCTTCCGTCTTCCAGCTCCAAATGGTATCTCGTGAGATCAACATCCCTTAGTCCTGTACTTTTGAACCCTATCCATCTATCCACCGTCTTCTTGATTCAGAGAATCAACGCCCGCAGGACATTCATGTGGTATCTCCTGGCGCATGGGCCTATTCCATCGAGGGAATCGAGCGCGATCGGCTTCGATCCGGCAATTTCATTTCCTCCTGACTCGCGGAATTTGGGGGAGTGCGGGAACCAACGTCGATCCGGGCGACGGCGAGACAGCAATGCTGATTGATTAACTGACCAACGCTGACCAGGGTCGGACCATTCAGCAGCGCATAGTGGTCATTGCAGTCGACATAGTGCACCGACGAGCCCGGGCATTGCTTCTCCCAAAAGTCAGCCACCCCATCCTGCATCCGTGCGGGCAACGCAACGTAGAGGCATCGGCCATGGTACACTGGGGGCAGACGCGACTGGGTGAGAAGCTCGTTAAGACGGGTGAAATGCTCCTGGAACGCCGCCATCGCGCGCTGCTCGACGCTAAGGAGACTGAGGACCTCTTTGTCGTTGGTCGATTCAAGGCCGGTGGGCGAGTACGTGCCGGGGTCGAGGAGCAGCACCGATGACGGAGGGCAGGAAGTCCGTTCCTGCCAGAGTATGGCCATCTCAAGGGCAATAAGACCCCCGAGCGAGTACCCTCCTAGGATCAACCGGTGACCAACAGGCAGTCGAATATCGTCGAGGTAAGATCGGGCCCATGCGGAGAGAGATTCCGGATATCGCGAGGTTCCGAAGAAAGGATCGTCCACAAGGATCACGTTGAACCGGCTATCTAGGAACGGCACGAGGGCCTCAAGACTCTTGGATTGCGCCAGGAATGGATGGATCAAAACAACGCTGGCAATGCTCGTGCTCCGCTCGTAGATATGCATATAGTTCGGTGACTGACGACCGGGGGAGTCATTCATTTCGCTTACCATCGTATTGAAACCCCGGACTTTGGCGGCCTGGGATTGGATTGTCGCCGATTGACGAAGGTCCGTCATATGCAGTGGCAAGCCATCGCGGCGGAACGCAGCCAGGAGGCTAATGGCACGGATGGAGTCTCCACCTAGCAGTGAGAAGGGTACGGTGATGTCGATTTGGTCTTCCCCGCCCGCTATTCCCAAGATGTTTGCCCAGTGCTGGGCAATGTGGGCTTCCAGGCTATCTGGTGTCGCCCGAGTGATGCAGGCCGGCTCGGTAGCGACACCAGTCATCCATCGGTTATAGCTTTCTTCTGCCATCTGACCTATGGCCCGATAGTCAATCTTGCCACTTGGCGTTTGTGGCAAGGGCGCCGTACTCAGTTGAACTTGGGCCGGTATCATGTATTCTGGGACCCTCTCTGCGATGCACTCTTGGATCTGCCCCATGAAGACCGTGTGTTCCTGGGTGGTTTTCGGATCTACCTGGACAAGTGCAACTAGGGCTTCCGATCTCGGACCCTCTACCTTTGTCACCACGCAGGCCTTTACCAAAGGATGCGCCTCAGCCGCCGCTGCAATCTCACTTGGCTCGATGCGCAGGCCACGAAGCTTGATCTGTCCATCCAAGCGCCCTAAATACTCCAAGCTTCCATCTCCATGCCATCGCGCTAGGTCTCCGGTGCGGTATATGAGGCCCGTCGAATCAAAGGGATTGCGGACAAAGCGCTTCGATGTCAGGTCAGTATCACCGAGGTAGCCACGCGAGACCTGTGGCCCGGCGATGCAGATCTCGCCTGCAACGCCAATGGGGACTTGTTCGTTGGTGTCAGGCCGTAGGAGGTAGATGTGATTTTGGTGGATTGGCTGCCCAATAGAGAAGAACGGGGGCTGTATTATAGTAGGCACATCTGCACTCTGGACTTTGGACGCCATCACTTCTATCGTAGTCTCTGTTGGCCCGTAGCCGTTCCATATAGTGATTTCCCGGGGAACGTGACGGAGGATTTCGCGTCGGAAAGGCTCGCCACCAAACACGAGGGTTGTAAGATATGGAAGATAGAACTCTTGTGAGCTGGTGTGGTCATTAAGAAGAAGTGTGCCAAGTGTGGGAGTTAGAGCTAGGTGAGATATGGCGAGCTCGTCTAGCCAGCGAGATAGCTGTGGCATCAGGAGGCTACGACGCACTAGACAGAGCCGACCACCTTTACCCAGTGTGCCGAATATATCTCCCACCGAAGCGTCAAAGGTATATGATAGCATCGCGAGGCGGCGCGAGGTCCACGAGCAATCTGTGCTCCCGGCATGAGCGCGCATGAATGACACCAGATTTCGTTGCTCCACCATTACCCCCTTGGGGATTCCTGTCGAGCCAGAAGTAAACAACACATAAGCTAGAGTGTTAGAAGAACGTGCTGGGACCATCCGGCGCTGAGCGTCGTGGCCCTTGAAATGGCGCAGGTCGTCCGTTGTCCACAGCGAGCAGCTGATTCGACGGGAAACATCTTGCAGTACGCTATTACCGTGGACGCCATCCCAGATGATCAGGCGAGCATCGATAGTCTCGCATATTGTTGTCAATCGATCCGCGGGATGCGCTATATCAAGTGGCACGTAGGCGGCTCCGGCCTTAAGGACCGCTAGTATTGTTACCACCATGTCAATAGACTTGTCAAAACAGATCGGAACAAGAGGTTGACCATGGCGAAAGCTCCCTTCGCCGTTTTCTGCATGCAACACAGCTCGTATGGAATGCGACAAGTCGCTACTCCAATCATCGAGCTCTCGGTAAGTGACGAATCTCGTATGCTCAAACTGCAAAGCAATCTTCTCCGGCATCTTCCGTGCTTGGTCCCGAATAATGTCTTGGGCACATTGAACCGGCGTGGAGCTGGGTTGAGATGATCTCGCATCGGTGGAAAATTGCATCAGGAGTTTTCTCTCTTCTGCACCTATCAAAGATTTGACATGTATCTGAGGATTCTGCGGGTTTGGAGTTGTATCCATTGCATGCAAAACCTGCACCAAGTGCTGCCCCACCCAATGGGCATCTTGGGGAGACAAGGCCGCCGGATCGAAAGTATACTGGAAGTCCATCTTGCCTGTTGTTTCTGCACAGAACGCCTCAATCACCAAGGGAAACTCGACCTGATTCAAAGTTTCCAGTCTGCCCGAAAATGGGAGCGTGGGGCTTGAAGGTTGGTCGCCGTCGCAAGGGGATCTCGAGCCGTGCTGATAAACATATAGGACCCGAAATGGCAGATCACTAGGATGCTCACTTTCGCGTCGGATTGCTGCCAAGCCGAATTGTAGGTAGGGTATGGTATCAGCGTAGCATTCGGTAGCAGTCCGGATAACCTCGTTAAACGACAGGTCTCCGGCCATGGGAATTCGAACAGGGTGTGTTGCAATACATGGGCCGGCAACAAAGCCCGACGACTGCCTTCCGCTGGAGACTTCACCCAAGACAACATCAGCGGTATCACCATGAACAGCGATGAGCATGGCCACCGCTGCTCGTGCAATAGCAGCCGGAGTGGTATGAAAGCGACGGGCCAGTCGACGTGCGTCGCCTTTCCAAGAGGCCGTCTTTACCTGATGTCTTCTTTCTTCCTGGCTGCGCGTATCCGAGGGCGCAGATGGGGGCCACAATGCACACGAAGCACCTTCTAGATACGATTTCCAGAAGGATGATACTTCCGAGTAATCGCGAGACTGCAGCGACCCGATGAATGAGGAAAATGGGATGTCGTCAATGCCAAGGAGAGAGGTCCTGGTGGCCTGAGGTGTCCAAGAGCAATATCCTTCCGACAGCCTCTTCAAGATAGACGAAAGATATGCCCCATCGTAAAGTGCGTGGTGAATTTTGAGGACCAATTGGGAACCTTCAGTAAAAGCGAGCGCGACCGGAACATGGCCGATGCCTAAGGATATGTCGAAGTTGGCAGCGTCCTCAATACTGGAAACGCGCCGGATTTCATCGCAATCAGGCTTCAGAATGGCCTGCAGAAAGGCATCCCCGCATATGCCTTGGCTGGCGCTTTTCTGAACCACGGGTAAGAAAATAGTTCGCAGCATCTCTTGCTTTGCTACAAGGGCTGCCCATGCGCCGCGAAGGGCTTCAACATTGATCCTTGAGTCAGGGTTGAAGTGTATAGTCCCAAGGTAACTAGAAGATCCACCGAATGTCATGTCTGCGGACAGAACGCCTTCTTGGAAAGCTGAGCAAGGCATAACCTGCGTGATGTCCATTACATCGACGCCCAATGCACGAGCCGCCGGCTGCCACCCCATATCCTCCAGGGCTGGAAGAAATGTCAGATTCGGATTCTCGTGGTCTTTGGGCTGGGAACCCCTGTCCATGGATATGATGTGGAGCGCCAAACTTTCCGGCGTTGGCGACTCTATCAGATCACGGATCGAAAGAGCACACTCCATTCGCCGGGAAATCTGGAATATCGCACGGGTAGCCATCAGGGAATGGCCGCCAAGGTCAAAGAAGTTGTCAGTCACGCCCACAGGGCAGGCCAGAACTTGAGAAAATTCCTCGCAGATGAGGTCTTCGACATCATTTCGTGGGGGTTGATCAGGAGATAGGCTGGCCTGCGATGATATAGACACTTTAAACTCGGCCAATGCTTGCCGATCTATCTTGCCATTATGATTGATGGGCATGCGATCAATTGCTGTAATGGCTGTGGGCACCATGTATGACGGGAGCTGGGTCTGCAATTGGCTGCGTAATCTCTGTCCGATTGAAGAAGAGGGCGAAGAATTGTTCTGCATTGGATTGTTGGTAAAATCTTGTGCTAAACGGCCGTTAAAATCCGCTGGGAACTGGAAGAGCGTTCTCTCCTTTCCATCGGTTGGAGGAATTCGATGAAACACTGCATCAAATGCGCCGTTCTGCGATGCCTGGCGCGCCCAACTGACCTCTACGCGAAATCCAACTAGATCAGCAAGTTCAAACAGATCCGGAACGTCAAAGGCAGACCTGCGGTCAGCCTCACACTGGAGGATAGCCAACCAGTCAGATGAATGCGATTCGGAAAGTGTGAACGTAGCCTCGACAACCAGCCTTTCAAGTAAGGTTTTGCGATGAGGTATGTTTGATAGGGCCACCAGCTGGTGCCGAGAGCGAGAGGCATTCTGGAGCAAGTCTAACAAGGATTCCCGATTCAGGCCGCATGCATCTGCATCGATCCATTCATTATCATGTACGTAATGCACCGGCGGGCAATCAGGCCGAACCGCATGCACGACGGCAGCATATCTGTAGCAGCTGAGCTCATTGGAAGCGTGCATCCGCTTGGGCAAGATCTCCACATGATGGACAAGATGCGGGAATAGCTCTGGAAGAGCCATGAAGAACGCTGGGTCGACCAGCAACTCGGTTTCGTTGCGATCAATGTCCTCCATAACCCGGCGAATTCGTTCAACTGTTGTATCAATGTTGTTATACAAAGCCTTGGTCACCTGGAACTGGGAATATAAAGCATAGGAACGAATGTCACCGAAGAATAAAGTCTGGGCCCCAAGGGAAGATAGCAGGCCCTCAATCAACCGGATCAGATAATCACCACCCGGGAAATACTGGGCAACGGAGTTGACTACAACCAAATCAGGACGTTGAGGAAGTGTCATTTCGGCAATATCAGTTGCAGTCCCAGCATGGAGTTGGACCTTGCCCTGAAGACCGGGATTAACTTTCTTAACGGCGGCCTGGACAAAGTCCACCATCGATTTGACAGGATCAAGCCCTGTATAGGTTTGGAGATGGTCAAGGAGATTGAACAAAATCATCCCGGAACCCGTCCCAATTTCAACAACATGTCCGAGGTCTTGTGTCCCATTTCTGATGGATGCGATTGTCTCATCGAGCCATTCATTCATCTGGGACTTTTCGATATCATTGCCATCCACCATAGACTTCCATCCGAGAAAGTCTCGGCCTACGTCTGTTTGACGAATGGACGTCGCATATGTGTCCGTCCCGAACATGGTGGTCCACAACTCCTCATGGGCCTTCTCATTCATGCTGCTGCCCTCCGGGCCATTGACTTGCACTTGATGCTCCGTGATAAAGGCAACTAATTGGTGATCGTGGCCTGTCTGAATTGGCTGCAACAATACCACGGCCTCATCCACGCCTGGTTGTTCTTTGAGGACATGCTCAATTTCGGCCAATTCAATGCGATGTCCGCGAAGTTTGACCTGATGGTCTATGCGTCCAAAGCACTCAATTAGTCCGTCACGCGGGCGATATCGTGCGCGATCCCCTGTGCGGTAGGCGCGGACCGAGTGACCCCCAAGATTGAGTGTGATAAAACGGTCTTTGTTGAGTTGACCATCGGTATATCCGCGTGCCAGCCCATCCCCAGTCACAACCAGCTCCCCAAGAACGCCCGCTGACACCAGATTCTGTAGGGGATCCATGACATATGCCCCAGATTCTGGGACTGCACGGCCGATGGGAACCTCATTGACGGCGGTAGGCGGTTCTCTTGTCATGCGATAGCTGGTGCTGAAACATGTATTCTCCGTGGGTCCATAACCATTCAAAACCTCCCCAGAGCCAATGAGCTTCGCAGCGTGAAGCATAGTTTGAGGATCTGTCCGGTCGCCACCAACAACAAGTGAATCTAACCGGCCAACAGTGGTGGGCGATGCTATGAGAAGCTCCTTGAGAAGGGCAGGGGTGATAAAGGCAACACGGACCGACTCCCGACAAAACATCTCATCCAACAAAGGGTAATCCAAAACGGTCTCGCAGTCTATACACACGACCGTCCCGCCGTTTAGCAACGCTGTATATATCTCCCATACGGAAGCATCAAATGCCAAGCTTGCCATGTGCGCGACCGGCTTCCCTGTCCCAATGGCGCAGATATTAGTGGACGAGTGCATCCTACAGACAACAGAACGGTGCTCAATCATGACTCCTTTTGGTTTGCCGGTCGACCCGGAAGTAAAAATGATATATGCCAAGCTGGTTGGTGAAGGAAGTCGGGGTACTGGGAGATCGGTAAGACGAGATCCCCAGAGAATGGCCAGGTCCAGTGGAACCATTTCTAGATCGTCCAGTGCAACATTGGGAGATCGTACATTGGGAGCCAAGAGAAGCAGTCGTGGACCGTTGATGGACGATAGGATTGTATCTATCCGTGAATCAGGCCATCGATGGTCCATTGGTATATAGGCCAAGTCTGACTTGAGAATTCCCACTATCGCGACGATGGCATCTAAAGAACGGGGAGCATATACTGCAATTACCGACTCAGGGGCCAGGTTGCGAGTACGCAGCCAGTTCGCCACATGCTCAGATTCTCGGTCCAACTCGGCATATGTCAATTGCCTTGAATTGTATTTCACGGCCACAGTATCTGGATGTGAGGAAACTTGTTGTTGGAATACGTCCACAATTGAGTAATCCCGCGGATAGTTACCATGACGGGCCGGGAGCAACCCCATTTCTCCAAGAGCCGTGTGTCCATGAGTTAACGATATCAGCGCGATGGGCTTTTTGGGATCTTGGAGGACTTTCTCCAACAACTCAGAAAACACATATAGTAGCGTTTCAATTGTAGGTGATGTATAAAGATCTGATTCGGCGTGGACTGTTGCGATGATTCCATTCTCTCTATTGGAGATGTGAAATCTCAGGTCCAAATTCGGTGGATTGAAGTTCTCCAGGTGTCTACTCTTGTCGTGTGCGCGTTGGAGATGCATTGTAAATGCCACGCGCACCAGAGGATTGTCAGGAGTTCGTTCATGCTTCGAGGAAACTTCCCCCAATGAAGTATCTCGATTGGATGATGCCTCTTCTATCTTTGACTGCACGTTCCGAATTAAACCCTCAAAAGAGTCAGACTCGTCGACCTGCGTACGCAAACATTGGAAGCTCGCTGTCTCCTCACTGTCGGGAACGAGAGTCCCAATATTCGCGTCGTTTACCCCCGTCATGCGATAATGGGTGGCGCGGAAACAAGCAAATAACACCGCGTAAGGAGTCACTCCAAAGGTCTGGCAAAACTCCTGCAGGGCGTTGTCTCCGGGCGCCTGAATAAATATTTCCTTGGTGAGGGTCTTTCCCGATGGCGCGACCGGTCGGCGCCAGTCATGGAGAAACTCGGCCGGTTGGCTGTCCTTCAATTGCAATATCCAATACTGTAACTGGGCTTGTTCTTCATTCCCACTACAAGCGGTGTTAGGGGTGTCGGTTTCTGCTGGCGAGGATATCGTAGAAGGAGATGCGAGCTGTTGCCAGTGGATATTGCCCGACTCTGTCAGCGCCATGCCGTCGGCAATTTGCATAAGATGGGAGGGTATCATGTGGGATGGAAGGGTAGTAGACATCTGAGCGCGAAGCTCGACCTCTATTTGCGACCAGTCGGACTTCTCGAAAGCATGGGTTTGAATCAAGGCTAGCAGAAGATCTCCCGAGCAGGACTCGCCCTTGATCACGCCACATGCCTTTACGCTAGGATGGCGGGCGATACTAGCTTCAATGTCCGACAGGTCGACCACATACTGGCTATCCGTGGATCCATTTGCCATTGTATCAAGGTAGTGGTCAATATCTACGTCCCGGGCCCGAATGTGGTCCAGACTTTGTCGAAGGTCGTACTGCTGGAGCTCGGTGTGAACCTGCTGCAACCAGTGAAGGGTTTCACAAATAAAATTGTGAAACAAAACCATGGTTGTTTCCGAGAAACGGTTGCGATGATAGTGGAGATGGACGACGAAGGAGCCTTGGTGAGCGGGCATTAACTCGAGAAACAGCGGCATATCAATCAATGTTTCTCGGCCTGCCCATTCCCAGTCTGCAACACCCTTCCAGGGATAGGATTCATCGGTCTGACAGGCAAAAGCGACGGGGAGCGTCGATCCTAGCGATGGCATCATGGATCGCAGTTCACCGGTCGTGAAGTTGTGATAGATATCTTCCGTAGACCTCAGCGAAAGGGCAATTTGTGCCAGCGAGGTATGTTCATCGAGCCGAGTCAATCGTGGTTGGGTAACCAATATGGGCCCAAGCACCTGGCGGGATTCTGGTGCGAGATGTCGCCGTCCTGACATGGTTTCGAAAAATAAGGCTTCGCGCGTGCCCTGAAAGACGCACAGGCCCAGGGCCAGGGCCAGTCGACCCATCCACGCCGGGACTGCGCCGGAGTTGGGACGAGATTCCAAAAGAGTAGGAATTTGCCGCGCTAGGATCATCAGACCATCTTTGTTCCTAGAGGATCCTTGTTCGAGAGAAACTGGCGGTGTCCTCGTTCTTCCTGGTTGGATACGCTCATAGCGCTGTCGTAGACGAGCTTGAACCGCAGGGGTTCTCCCCGAGTCCAACTCAAACTCCAACGACATGATATCAGACGTCATCGTTGCCGACCCTGGATGTTCGATCTCCTGGCGGATCCAGTTCAACAACTGCCTAGCAGATGTTCCATCCATCAAGGCGTGATGGTAACTAAGAGTGAAGCGACACCCCTGAGCATGAGGCAAGGGCGACACGCAGACCCTCCACGGCATCTCCCCGGACCATTTGACCCCATTGAGTGATCCATAAATGCCAAATGCGATCCGGTGCAGCTTTTCGTGCGCCTCCATATCTCCCGGTGCCCATAGAAGTCGACCATGGTGCCGTAAATATTCCACATCGAGAATTGCAAGAGTGACATCTCCTCTCAGGGTGTCTTGATTCCAGCATATAATGGAACGAAGGGTTGAGTGCTTTGCTGCCAAATCGTGCAAAATTTCGTCGAGTTGAGGAAGGTTAATGGGCCCCGGGGTCATGAAATGGTAGCTTTCCACGTAAAGTCGGTGTACCGGGTCCATAGCCGTGGCGAGGATCATTGTCTCCTGCAACTTGGAGGGCCGATAAATGGCTTGGATGCTCCCTTCAGGGAGGTCAAGCATACGAAGTTCAGCCATTGTAGTTGCTGAATTCTCTGTCTTTTGAAAATGTTTTTTCTTTCCACAGGAGAGTTTATTTGGACGAGTGCACCTTTTCGAAGAACAGTGTCATGCCTCGACATTCTACAATATTAATACTCATGTTTATTCAGTCTGCCTTCACCACTTAGAAGAGTAGCGCTGACTGCTATTGAGCATACGTGATCGACGCCATAGTATTACACCATAACAATGTGGGGCATGTTGTGAGATGGATATGTCGGGGCATGCATAATAATTAGTATCACTTAGACCAAATTGAAATATTGAGCGACGATCCACTTATCAGCAAGCCACGGTAGGGGATACCTGAATATTCCAGTCGATCGTAACCATCAGCTCGCCAACCTACGCTTAAATACGAGGCTTATATGTCTCAGGTGTTAGAAAGTATCTCATTAGGATTTTCAGGAAGCATTATTACCCAGATCAAATTGAAATAAGAAATTGCGATCCACTTACCAGCTGGCCACCATAGGTGGCGCCTCAATGTTTCCATTGAACACACCCATCAGCCCGCCAACTTGTGGTTACGTATCGGGTTTGTGGTCTATTTGTTTGTCCAAAGGATGTTGCGTTGGCGTTCGGTTAGTATGCTGTTAGATTTAAACTCACCTCCGGCGTCTTCGTCACCACTTCTGGGCAGTTGAGGTAGACGTCAGCTGGTGGTAACACAGACTTCGACATCCTTGTATCCAACCACGAAGCGGCACCTTTTGAGGGAGATTTCTTGATCTGCACGGAAATATCGGGGCAGTATAGAGCAAACAAACACGCCTACCCTCCGAGGAAAAAGCCTCAGTGAGATGATGAGCATTAAGATGAAAGACAGGTCAGTATGCAGCACACGAAGCCGGCGGGGCAACCTGTCGGCACATCACTCCCTACATTTCCCTTCAAGCAATCTATCGACACCAGAGGCTGTCCATCGTACAGTATTTATTTTGCTTTATCGATCAGTTTTGCGCGGGGGAATTTTCTGTTCTTCTTCGGGTTGTTTAGGGCTCCTGGGAGATATCCACGGTGATTCTGGGGCCATATATGTCGAATTTTCGGTGTATATACGGTTAGTTGAGATAGCGAAAACGCCCGGTTTAGGGTCCTCCTCCCTTATTATAGCGGCCGTTAAAAGGCACACTGGAGGGTATGAATACTATCGCTGTTACCATTATACTGCTAGATAATGAACATAGAAAGTTATTCCCGAGTCCCAGTTTCTCGTACAATCTGAGATGTTTCTTATAGATAGGTTGACTAGGAGGTTTCGCATAGTGCTGTATGCCAATTTAAAGGAACTAGGTCACCACTGACATTGACTGAAAGCGGTTGGGGAGATTCATCCACCTTCCGGCCTTAACTGTGTCCGGTCATTGCTCGTAGTCGTTTCCCCTTACAGGCAGTTCCTCGAAATCATATCCCGGAACGTAAATATATCGGTACTCAGTCAGCAATTAGGTAGATCAAACCCAAACAAAAACGACCAAAAGAACAATTCTTACTACAACTAATGTGAGGTTAAAGAGACGAAATAATAATTGACATCAAGACAGTCAAACCGTAGATGAGAAAAGACTATTCCCTGCATTGAACAAGGCTGCTGTTGAAGGAGAAGACACCAGGACAACATTGGCCCAAAATAGGACCATCAAATAACAGAATCATCAAGTACTCCATCAAGCGGATGGGCAGGTTGCAAGGGGATGATAGTAGATCGTCGTATAGGGCCCCGTAGCCTTGAAGGAGAAGATCACCAGTGTCTGAAGACCAGAGGTTTTGCTAAGGTCTCTATTGGGTCTATTTCAATGTTAGTCATGCTCGCATTCATCTGGATCCCCCTACAAACTGTGGGAATAACTGCAAGGTCACTTACTGCAAATGTCGGACTTGGTCGACGTACGAATCGGCCCTGTCGTTCCACCCGAGCACCCTAAACCATTCGGCGATGGCCAGTGCGGTTTCGAGATCATTCCCGTCGTCTATTGGGAAATAGACTTTGGGCAACGGTTCTTCTTTGCCAGGACTGATCTCGTAGTTAAACAGAAATGGTAGCCATGGCTTCCGCTCCCCCATCTTCATGATGGTCCACAGCTTCTCGACAAGTTTGAACCCCTGATCAATCGCAGGTCCTTTGACCTTCCCTCCAAGAGTCCAGAGCTCTTGCACCTTCGTAAGACTAATATCCTTCTCCCACACATACAATTTCAGTCGGGATTTTGACACCTCCACGAAGTCCCAGGCAAAGAAAACAATCTCGCGGAGATGGTTATTGCTGCCCTCCATGTAGGTCATCACAAGTTCAGCCGCAGCAGAAGAGGACATCTGGCCTTCGATCCTGGATAGAGCATTGCGTAGCATCTCATGGATAGATTTTCCATGTGCCCGAGATGCCATTTGAGGCCAAAAATATTCTTTGACTCCAACCTCTCCTTCTTTGAAATCAAATGCAAGCATACAAGAGGCCACCCGTTCATCGATAGTTGTTTCATTGTATATCTTGTTGGTCTGGATATCAGAAATGATAAAATCATCCATGAAACGATGACAAAGTGTTCGATCAAATCCCTTTGGCTTGATAATAGCCAGTTTATCAACAACCCTCTCCACGGCACGGATGTTGAACGGGTCCAATAAGTTGCCTGAATCCGCATTGCTGGGGTCCAAGGTCATCCGGAAGATGGGATGACCTGATGATTCAAAATTGACGCTCAACTCAAGCCCAATCTTCGCCTCGTTCAGGAAAGATCGACGGACAGGGGGATAGGGACCCAAGGATGGGATGACGACTTGGCGCAGAAAGAGCAGATAGGCGTACTGTTGATCGAGATCGTACTGACACATCTGGAGATATCGTGCTATCAGGGCGCCTGAGTCTAGCCACCATTGCCTCTCATACTCATTGGAAAAGCATCCATACTTGGCGATAACATCCCATGGGGTTGGGGAGGTGGTATGCCTGTCATTTGAACATTTGACATTGGATCCTTCGACAGTGGGGAAAATGGTATTCATTATGTGCAGCAGAAATTCTGATGGAAATGAAGTTGTGCCTCAGTGCTTGGGGTCAAGTGCTAGTGGAATAAAGCTTCTCTGAAACTCTCTTTGTAGGTTCAGGACAGGCGACCTATTTTAGATGTTTGGAATTTCATGTTCGCAGACAAGATATAGGTTCTGGTTTAGGATCAGGCATATTCAGATGGTCTGATTATGCACGTGTGACGCTAAGAAATTTTCAACTTGCATTAGCGCAGCCCAGATATCAATGCTCGACATATTGCAGGTGACTAGAAAATGCGAGTGACTAGCCTTGATAATCTGGGAGCAATGTAATTATCAGAAAAAGGCAAAAGACTCGGGGCTGTCTGAATCAAAGATGTCGTCGAGGCTGGCTGAATCGAAAATGTCGCATTTGCGTCTCAGCCTACAATATTGATGGGAGTCATCTTCAGGTAGCCACAACTCAGCTCAGCTTATAATATTGGTTTTCATACCTGAAATGGAGGAGTGACGGTCGAGTTTCAAATATTGATTACATATCTCCACATTCCAGTAGGAGCTGAACCTCCGAAGAAGCAAACGGCATCATGATTTAATGGATGGCGGCTGCCAGCGTAACCATTAATCTGACCGCTGTATCTAGCAATCAAATTTGATACATTCTTTTCTTCCTCAAGAGCCAACCAGCAATTTCATTATATCTTAGCCTCTCAGGATCTTCCCTCTCAACATCAAAAATATGAACTCTCTGAGACGTTGGTTCTCAGGGCAATCGAGCTGCACCACTGTCGACTTTGCCAAGTACAGCCCATCAGACATCATTGAGCGAGATGTGTGTATCATTGGAGGGGGTGCGGCTGGGACCTACGCCGCTATGCAGCTACAGGAAAGACACAACAAGAGCGTCATTGTAGTAGAAAAGGAGCCTCGACTAGGGGGGCAAACTATGACCTACCTCGACCCTGAATCCGTCAGCCCAGTTGAATACGGTGTTACCTGGTTCATGGATCTTCCTGTGGTCCGCAATTACTTTTCATTGCTGGGGATTGATGTGATCCCCTCCAGCTTTACCTACAGGCTTCAGGGTTGTGATTTTCGCACCGGGGAGGAGTTTCCTGCATTCTCACCAGAGGATCAAAAAGCTGCTCTGGCGATATATCAGGCCAAGCTGGAAGAATATCCCTATCTGAAATTGGGATTTTACTTGCCTCACCCGGTCCCAAAAGATCTCCTGCTTCCGTTTGAAGATTTTGTCAAGAAGTACAACATGACCTCGGTCCTTCACTCAATGGGTGGGCTGAACTTTCTTGGTGACTGGCTGCGTCAACCGACCCTCTATGTGATGAAATATCTCAATATGGGCTTTCTGACGGGCTGGCAAGACGGTTTTCTCAAACCAGCCGACCGCAACAACAGCTCAATCTACGCCGCGGCCCTGCACCATCTCGGAGGAGCCAACGTGCTGTTGAACAGTCATGTTCTCCACGTGGATCGGGACAGTGACCCGGATAGGGTCTTCGTCGAGGTGCAGTCGGGGTCTAAGGTGTGCCTTATTCGCGCAAAGAGAATCATCGTCGCTGTGCCCCCGCTCCTGACAACATTACACGGTTTTGACCTCAGCCAAAGAGAAAAAAGCCTTTTTCGCCAGTTCCGATACACATACTGCTATACCGGCGTGGTGCGCATCAAAAAAGACCTGCCTCCCGACGTGTGCTATACCAACCGCGCCTCGGCGGATATTTTCGCTTATCCGCGTCGTCCATGTGTCCTGACGATCCGACCCAGCGATGTGCCAAGGTTGTACACCCTCCATATCGGTTCTGATGTCCCCTTGATGGAAAGCGAAGTGAGGCGGGAAATTCTCAGTTCATTGCGTAGTTTTCAAATGACTACTCCCGAAATCCTGATAACAGGCAGCCATAGTCCTTATCAGCTTACCGTGTCCACCGATGCAATAGAACGGGGCTTCTACGACGATCTGAATGGGCTACAGGGTCACCGGCGGACGTATTACATTGGTGCAGCTTTTGAGTCCCACAACTCTCCGCAGATCTGGGAGCTGACAGACCAGATTCTGCAAAACGAGCTTTTGCCTTCGCTTCTGAAAGAGCCTTTGAAATCTGGGGGCAAGAATCACTGCTGGCGCTGGGCTTAGACTCCAGAGTGATTTGATTTGGCAATATTTCTCGGCCTGGGAGTATAGGAATTTATCGATAGATCGTCATCATGCGGGATAAGAGAGCGAAGAAACGATTGCGTCAAACAAGGTCAAATTCTATATTACTACGTTCTCTTGACCATAATTTCAGGTTTACTGTTCATGTAGCTCGAATAGTCTACACTACGATGCCACCAAATAGGTAATATTACGAGATCCAACCTCGGGTCTTGTTTTGGAAAATAAAACATGGACCTAGCGCCCACTGTGTAATACCAAGCTGTATGGGGGAAACGGAAACCAATTGTAGAGATGAAGCAACATCTGAGTTCGCGTAGAGCAAGGTGGATTTTGATGGCTTACAGAGCCACGAGTCTAACCAGCACAAGACTCTGTCCTCGGCGAATGACAATGGTCGATGGTCATGAGCTTCCCTTCTCCATCTGGTCTGCATACTCCAAGCCTTCCGACTTGCAGGTGTGGAAGAGACAATTGTGATATGTTCTCAACTAGGCCATGATTTGTCATTTATACAATAACAAGCACTATACTTGTATAGCAACCGGACCGCATTGATATGGGTTGGTATTTGACGTACGGACTGATGTATCCTAGGTAGACTATTGGGACTGAGTGTATAATAGATCGGGAATCGCGGAATGTGCGGGCCAGTGATGGACGATCTACCACGTTGCACCAACCTGGGCCGGACCGTGGCGTAGATGGGCTGGCTGATGGTGCTTCTTCAGGATTCTGTAGCTGAATTCCGCCTCGTTTGAAATATGCACACGCCAGCCCTCATGGGCTGACGGGTCACATAATCCTGTGACTTATCGAGTAAAGGATCGGCAGTGGCATTTTCTAATCAAACATGCATGTCAGCCCCGCTCCTCGCTGATTCGACTATACAAGTGGTGCTCATAGTATCCTACGGCTCAAAGTACATATATGAGCCTTTACAGAATCATACTGAGCCTTAGTTGTCGAGGGAAACAGTCCTATTGAATACTCAAGAAAATCAACCACACCTCTCCCCTTCATGCCATCATGCAGACGCTTTCAGGACTGTACCACTCTCTTTCCGGGCGTATCCTCACGGTCAATGATCACAACCGACTCGCTCTTCTGCCAAGGAAAGCCCAGCAAAATGAAACGGACAAGCTGCGAGTGGATGGGGATTTCTGGCTGTGCCGAAACGACGGTGTAGGTAATTGATTGCCTGTGGTCTGTACCATATCTTAGGGCTGACTGCTTCGTCGATTTGTAGCTAGTTGGGAAATTCGGAACTCCGGAAAAGGTAAAGACCCAGACTGACACGAGGATATTTCGCATGACCACTGACGGCTTCATCAACGACCCAGGTGACCCTGCATTGTGACGGTCAAGAGTACAATATTTGGGTGGAAACGCGCGGCTTTCGCGATGGGTCGACTGAGGTGGGTACCCTGAGAGCTTGGATCATGTATCTTTTTTGTGGTGCACTCGCTAATGACCTTTTTAAAAACAGTATGGTCTGAGTCCTATCCCACCGGGTGGTGAGTACAGCAACCGGTTCTTGGCTGTCAACGAGGAATTAGACCGGTTGGAGATAGTCGGGCAGTGGGATGACCAGGCAAAGTTCCGTTATGTATCGTAATCGATCCCTGGAGCCGGTCGTCATTTAGTGGGAGGTTATAGGGAAGCATGCTATTATCATGACCCCGTTTTGAAATTCCGTGTGGTATTTTGCTACTATTACTTCCAGCCTTCGCCTGTAATAATGCGATAATTGGTAACTCAGGATCATCTTATTGAATTACCAAGCATAGACTGTATATTTCTTATAGCAACATTGGCTCATCTCCCTTCTTACTCTCTATGCGTACTGCAATTCTGTTCTCCCTTGATTCGGGATGAATCTGGCATTGCTCACCACAACTGATACAAAAAAAAAACAACTTCGACGCGAACCTAATTTTTGAAATTACTTAACCACCACGACGGCTACGGCCTCCAGAATCGACCAGTTTGTCAATAACTCCAGCCGCTATCGAATGATTCTATCTCTATAGGGATTTTCGAGATGGTTGGGGCGAAAACCCCGTGGCCGGCCCTTTCAGGGGTTCCCGAGGCGGCAAACTTACCAAATCAGAATTTTCTCACCTGCGTACTGAACCTCTACGCCGACGCGAAATCGTTCATTTGTTCTATACGATAGGAACGCGCGGATTCGGCGATACTTCAAATGTCAGCAATATGGACATATAGGAATCGTTTTTTTCGAACAAAACAACCTGCGGCCTCTGTGCCGAGGCCCACGAGACCCGGTCCTGCGTACAGAGGTCCGCCACTGGTGGCCAGGGGCGCAAATGCGCTGGATGCGGCGAAACGCACGCCGCCTGGTCGAGAGCTTGTACGAGGTACGTAGCGGAGCAGGAGCGGGTGCAAACTGCAGCTCAATATCGG
>NW_026516029.1:0-19505 GCF_023601865.1 Aspergillus affinis | reverse complement strand
ACCCACCGAGCATATACCTATATTCAGTTGAATCGATAGGATATCTGCTTAGGGCAATGACCAAGTCAACCGACAGTGCCATTTTTCACCATTATGGGACAATTACTAATGTTGAGTAGCCTTTTGGGGATGGGACCACGTCATAGCGGTTGTGTTATTTTTGGTGCTGTGAAAATACACATGTATACAGCTTGCCTACGTTTCCTAGATATACATCGTTTCTGTTTTGATTAGCCCGGGCACGGGTTTTGTCCTGCATCTTAAGGTTTTCCATACCATTTCTGTGGGTGCATATACTCTATCCTGCCGAGGAATTACCTGTTATATAGTTAGGTGTTTCCTAGCTATCAGGTGGGTCCTGAAAAGGTTATCTATACGCGTATATTGACTCGTTTCGCCTGAACGGGTCCCTACCAAGACAAAGTCACCGCACTAGTTCAGGGTTGCAAAACAGTCAAGGGAGATCGTTACATAAGTCAAACTTTCCATCTCGTATCAGTCCTGTTCGGGTGATGCTTTTTACCTGTCGACACTTTCCTCTGACACACGTAGTCGAAGCCCCTCTTTTGTTGTCTCTCTCTTAGCTTATGGCTGTGCCTGTGAAAATTATTTTGTCTTGAGAATTGCTTCCAATTCGTCCAAGCGTGAATATGAAGCACCAAGGAACTGGTGCGGCAACAGAGCCACCTCAGGATCAGCCTCCACCATATGAGGCGGTGCCGCAAGACTTGGAGGGTATTCGCGTCAACGGTGAGAGGTTCCATTCTAGTCCATCAGAGAGCAAGTCTAACCATATGTGTAGATGATGGTCGCATTTCGATCGACGCGAGCTCTCGACTCTGCCGGACTCTGTCCAGACTAATTCCGACGTCTCCCAACCAAAGCACGCCTCCATCAGGACCACCACCAAGTTATGAAGACCTGGTTGTCGCACCACCTAGGTTCAATCTCAATATCGTCATTCAAATCGTGGGAAGCCGGGGGGATGTTCAGCCTTTTCTTGCATTGGGCACGGAGCTACAACGAACCGGCCATCGTGTCCGGATCGCCACGCATAACGTTTTCGAGAAATTCGTGGCAGAAGCTGGGCTAGAATTCTACCCCATAGGCGGAGATCCGGCCGATCTGATGGCGTACATGGTCAAAAATCCCGGTCTCATTCTTAGTATGAAGAGCCTGCAAAAGGGCGATATCCAAAAGAATCGTCTGATGATGGCGGAAATTCTTCATGGATGCTGGCATTCATGTCTGATGCCTAATCCTGTTACAAATACGCCATTCGTCGCCAACGCAATCATCGCCAATCCTCCCAGCTTCGCGCATGTTCACTGCGCCCAGGCTCTCGGGATCCCGATTCACTTAATGTTCACAATGCCATGGACCGCAACCCGAGCTTTTCCGCATCCTTTGGCAAATTTGTATAATATCCATCCTGATCAGGACTGGATCAACCGTGTCTCTTATTCAGTGGTGGATTGGCTATCTTGGCAAGGGTGAGCTGCAAATGATTCTGTCCCATGATACAATATAGGTGATTAATCTTTTCAATCTCTCTGGTCTAGTCTAGGGGGTGTTATCAACGATTGGCGCAAGTATGAATTGGGACTGGAGCCTATATCGCTATCTGATGGTCCCTTTCTCCTGAAGACCCTTCAAATCCCTTACACATATTGCTGGTCCCCTGGTCTTGTTCCTAAGCCACATGACTGGCCTGCGAATGCAGGTATGGTTCTTTCCCCTATTGCTTCATTCCAAAATAATTCCTGATACAGGGATTAGATGTTTGCGGTTTTTTCTTCCGCGACCCCCCCGATTATCAGCCCAACTCCGAGGTTGTTGCATTCCTTAACTCCGGACTTCCCCCGATTTACATTGGATTTGGTAGCATCGTCATTGAAAATCCAGGAAGGATGACGGAGACCCTTCTACAAGCGACCCAGGAGACTGGTGTTCGAGCCATCATCTCTCGTGGATGGAGTAACCTGAGTGGGCCAGACCTGCCTCATATACTTTATTTGGTCGATTGCCAACCTGAATGGCTGTTTCAACATGTTTGTGCGATTGTACACCATGGTGGTGCCGGAACAACAGCCTGCGGGCTGCGAAATGGCAAGCCAACCACCATTGTACCCTTCTTCGGCGAGTAGGTTATCTAGCTGGAGTGTCACAGCTTTTCCCTCTTCTGACTTATCTATCTCTAGTCAACCTTTCTGGGGAGATATGACTTCTGCAGCTCATGCAGGCCCGGATCCCATACCACACAAGCAACTAAATATACCAAACCTTGTCCATGCAATTCGTTATTGCCTGACGCCTGAAGCAACCCACGCTGCACAGGATGTCGCAAATAAAATGCAGCAAGACCAAGGAGTGAAGGCCGCCGTGGCCTCCTTTCAAAGACACCTCCCACGCCTTACCGAATGTGAGCTTCTACCGCAATTCCCAGCATCTTGGAGATACAAGAAAGGGAAAAGAACGTACCACCTATCCAAGGTTGCTGCAGAAATCCTGGCTGAGAACCACGTGCTAGACCCGAGTAAAATGAAACTGTAAGTTCAATTATCGTTCTTGGCAGATTTGAAGCTTATCATGCTCTACACAAAGATACCAAGCATGCCCAATCCACATCGAAAACAAACGCTGGGACCCGGTGACAGGCGTTTCTTCAGCTGGCTTGGGGATGGCATTTGAAATGCTCAAAGCGGGAGGCAATATTATCTACAAGCCCTACGAAGTTTACAAGGGAGGTAGCAGAGACTCTCTATCCTCGATACACTCACCGAAAAACTCGCCGCAGCTGCTTTTGCCTGTATCGTCAAATGCCGGAGAAAGTTCTTCGTCGCTTCGGAAAGCTCGATCTATGAACTATTTGACAGAGGCCAATAAGTTAGAGCCAAAGGAGAAAGGCAAAGCTCGCGCGATGGCTTCAGCCTTGGCTCAGGCCTCGGGAAAATTTCTGGGAAAGTTCGTATCCGGTACCATGGTCGATGTACCATTGGCTGCTGCCGAGGGATTTCGTGTCCTTCCGGGTCTATATGGAGGCAATATTCATGACAGTGATAGGGTTACGGACTGGAAGTCTGGCATGTTAGCCGGTGCCAAAACCTTCGCTATTGGTATGGCTGAAAGCTGTGTTGATCCGTTCTATCAACCATACAAGGGTGCCAGAGACGCAGGCGCTCTAGGCTTTGCTAGTGGGTTATTCAAGGGAACCTTTGGCGTGATTGCTAAGATGGGTCACGGTAAGATCTTATTTCTTTGCTATTTCTCAATATCTGCTTTTTGAAAGCTCCGTTGTCGCTGATGCCTTTTATTCCGCAGCCTCCATCGGCCTTGTCGCATACCCTGGGCAAGGTATCAAGCGAAGCGTTAAAGCTGCCTTCTTTGAGAGTACCCAAAAGGGGATAGCGACTTCTCTACGCGAGGATGGCCAAGACATGGCTCGGCAATGGAGGGTGAGAGGTTCACAGGACGGGGTTGTTGTTGACAGATTCATGCGTATGGACCGTGAGGATGATTCAGAAGATGACAGTGATTATGTGTAGTGAGCTTGACTTGTTGACTCTATGCGTATGAGGTAGGGGACTTTCTAATAAACATTGCATGACTTTCCCATATTACTTCAACCAAAAAGACGGCTGCAATGCTATCGTTTTTAAAGGAAAAAAAGAAAAGAAAATAGAGACCGCCAAATAGAAACATTTGAATGTAAACAGAACATTTGAAAAAGAAAAGACAAAGTTGGAAGACAATCCCGACTTCAAAGGTTTCAATCAGACCTCCGAGTACACATATGCAAGGGGCATGCTTCCCTCAATATCAGCCCTGGACTTTATATCACTGGGATACCACGTGAGGTAGATAATCATGACAATCGCCATCGGCACAGAATCAAAGACATAAAGCGTCCATTCATGTTGCAACGGATACCCGTTGTTTCCAAGCACATACTCAATGATGCGGAAAATTGAGCGAATCATGATCAAGGCACTGACAGCATATAGCATATACAATGCCTTCTTCCACGGAATCCCTGGTAGGAGAGATTCTGGAGTGGGGTCGCGGCGGATGCGTCTCTCAAACACGAGGGCTGAGATCCAGAAAATGGAAAATGAGACAAGCTGAATCGCTAGTCCACCAATGACTGCAACTTTTGCCCATTGAGGATAACCCAGAATCGAGAGAGAGGACGAGTTGCCTTGGACGACGAAAGACAAAACATCACCCCAGACAAAGGTCTTCGTCAGACGCGAGACGCGGATAACCGAAAGATGCTCCGCCCCGACGCGACGAATTACACGGCCCAGAGTCATGTAAATGGAGGCGGCAAATAGCGTAGGGGCGAGTAGAATAAAGATGTTTTCCAAGATATATGGCCCCATAGTAGTGGTATTACTATGTGCGATAGCGCGACCAATATAGCCAATTATTTCAACTAGGAAAGAAAGGTAAGCTTTTTTTCAGGGCTTGGTAGACAGATCAATTCCAAAGTGTGTGAACATACACAAGCCACCGAGGGTGAAAGCGATACAAAACCACGTTTTGGTCGTGAACAACTTCCAGGAATGAAGCCCAGTCAATCCCATGAATATAAGCATGAAGATGACTGCCGCAGGCAGTGATGGAGTATAATACCAAAAGGTATATGAGCGAGGGACAATTTCTTGCATTTTGAGCAATCGGTCGGTCCAGAATAAAACGGAAGACAGGGAGAGAAAATCAGAAGAAGGTAATGAAAACAAAGAATGAACGATTAAGAGAGACATCAAAAGGTGGATACGTTGCGATCGGTATGAATAGAAAAGAAAGCTCTGTAGAACTTTAGAAATTAAACTTGGAAACATCTAAATCCAGGAGCCTTGGTCTGTGGCGTATCTCCGAAAATACATCGCGTACCTAGATTGTACAGGTCGCATCAGCCCACCCCAAGAGCTAGCGCCGGCCCAAATTTATTCAGCCTCGCTAGGGCCCGGGTGGGTGGCTCGAATACGCGTATAGGGTTTTTGACATGAGAACAGTACCTTACAGTGTGCGGTCAATTTGATTCCAAAATGAAATCAGCAGGAATTTAATTCTCCACTTGCAGCACGTATGTAGTTGCTTATTTCCTTCATTGTAAGATACCGTTATAGAGCGTGATATAGCAAATTCTCATAGCTAGTTTCACCTTCCGAACAATGAATCTACGTTAGATCTATTGCTAAAAGCAGCACAGGAGATATGGGAAGGCCTAGATATTGATATGCTTAAGCATCTATACTAAACGATGCCTTACAGGGTAACTGATGTTATAAGTATGAGGGCTGGCATATTGGATCGAGGTTTCTGCTAGGCAGTACTATAAAAGTGGGTCCTAGGCCTAAATAATTAGACACCCTTCAAAGATCCAGATAGGTCCATACTCGAAACTATTCTTGGGCGTAACAGTCCGCCAAGCGATTTGGGGCTGAACAAATCCATGCCAGAATACCCCGGGCACATTTTGCGGTTTGATAGAAGGTTGACTTAGAATATGTACTGCATGTCCCAAAAACTGGTGTCATCAACTTATGCTTCCAACCTTCGCCCAACCTTATGCCAAAATCAAGCTATAAGCTCCGGACCACGCCTACATAATAGACGCACATTAGTGATCACCTTTTCCCATCTACGTCAAATCAACCTTGTAGCAAACCTCGCACCATTAGTACTTTACGTGGTCTATGGAACCAATTCTCCCGCGGAGGCCCAATATAGGACAGATGAAGTCAAACCGATACATACCTTCATCGTAACACAATAAATTGATTCTGGAGTATGGAGAATTGCATGCTAGCATGCCGTAATAAACCGCGCTTAGTCCTTTTTTCTAAAAAAAAAAATTCCGCAAGGGACAAGCAATGGCCATGCAATGAGGGCGTATAAACTATTTCCAAAACACTCCTATGGCTTGACGTGGCTGAAGACAAAGCCCGGGAGACAAAGGCCCATACATAAGTTGGAGTGTGGTGAGTCAGTACTGGGATATCTGTTGAAAACGAAAGAATTGATGGGGTAGCAAGGGCGTAGAGCGGGCGGGAAAGCTCTATGGGAAGCATAGCGGCGGGGCCATCATCATGGGAGTGGCTAGGCTGCGGTATAGGGGCACAGCTGGTGACGTATATGTAGCCTCTCGGCTAGCACGACATGAAGTTTGAGCGATCGGCGCAGCTCTCATATTGCCATAAGGTCGTTAAGAACTGATACGGAGAAGGTGGATCTTTCTTATCACCTGGCAGTGCCTGCACTCTACGCGCAATCTTTTGAGTTAGATATGTAGGGCCGAATACGCGTATGCACAGACCAGCTCAACTTTAGGTAGTCTGCGCGGGGCTGTTCAGTTTCATGGTCATTTCCTGAAAACCTTAACGGACGATTGCCTACTTTGGTCGAGAGCCATAATGAATACGCCAATAATTAACCGAACGGTGCTGGCATCCGAGGTAAAGGGAGTCTTCTTCTAAGACACCCCACCGACATAATGCGGCAACCCGAGCATACGAGGTCACCATGGCCCAAGCTTCAACCTTAAGGAAGCTCGGTTTCGCTCTCGTCCCTTCTTAGCCATTTCCCATGTAGATCGCTCTCCACCCGATGCTGTCCGAAATGGCACGCAGAGCCCATCTCAAGTCTCGCCTAGGATGTCGGGTTTGCAAGCAGCGCAAGGTCAAGTGCGATGAACGCAAACCCGTCTGTGATCGATGTGTGACCGCCGGCCGCCGAACGAAAGGCTTGACTCGAGAAGCGGGTGGTGGAGAGTCAATTGGGGAGAAGAGAAGCCGCAAGGGGCAAGCTTGTATACTCGTATACTCGTATAGCTTGCCCAACCAGGCACGTTTCTTGTTTGTGGAGTAGGAAATCTCGCTCTCTGGATAGCGTACTAGATATCTCACCTTAGTGAATGGGCTGTGTCTTTTTAATGCCAGATCGGCGTACTCTCCACTCTGTTCTTCTGCAATGTTAGCAATACAGGAAGACAGGCTTGGCCTAATTACAGAGTTGTATTTAAGCATACAATGTCCCAATCTGTAAGCTCTCAGTTCGACCAGTCACCCACCCAGATACACATCATCTTCTCACTCTTTTCTCGACACTGAAATCACCATGGCACTTAACTGCTCGCTGAACGCACTCCAGGTGCCGGCTCTCCCAGGCGCCAACATCACTGCTTTCGAAGTCAATCTGGTTCAGAACTACACCGGCATCGCCACCTCAAAGCTCTACCTCGGGCACCCGACTGTCTCCGTCGACAACGCTACATTCTGCAACGTCACTGTTTCTTACGAACACATCGACGGAAATGACACCGTAAACGTCGAGACATGGCTTCCCATGGATAACTACAACGGTCGAATTCAAGCCAGCGGCGGCGGAGGCTGGGTTGCGGGTCGATTCCAAATCACTTACGCCAGCATGATGGGAGCCCTCGGCGAGGGATATGCCACTTCGACAACAGATGCTGGACTCGGTCAGACTCCAGACAGCTGGGCGCTGACCGCGGACGGTTCGCCTAATGTGCATGCTTTGGAGGATTTGGCATCGATCTCGCTCCACGATCAGGTTTGTCAAGCCCCCCACGCCGATCCTTCGTAGAGCCATACTAACGTTTTATGTCTTGTAGGCTATCCTGACGAAAGCGGTAGTCGAGGACTTCTACGGCCAGCCTGCCGCATATGCATACTGGAATGGCTGCTCCCAGGGCGGCCGACAGGGCATGATGCTCGCCCAACGCTACCCGGACGCATACGACGGGATTCACGCCTGTGCGCCCGCTGCGAACTGGAACGAGCTGTTTGCGTTCACTCTGTGGCCGCAGCTCGTTATGGAGTGGGCCGACTATGTACCTCGCCCCTGCGAGCTGGACGCCCTATCGAAGGCGGCCATCGAGGCTTGCGATAAGCACGACGGTGTCTACGACAGCATGATTTCCGATGACTCGGCTTGTGACTTTGACGCGTTGTCTGTGGTCGGACAGGCATATTTCTGCGCGGATACAAACACGACAGAGACCATTACCAAGGAGGCGGCTACGATTGCTAAAGCCACATGGACCGGTCCACGGACCGCCAACGACGACTTTGTGTGGTACGGAACCAACACGGGGAGTCCGCTAGGCACTTCAGGCGAAGGACTGACAACTGCCCTCGGTCCAGCCATGACGTCCTGTTCCGAAAATGGGACTTGCGTGGGCGTGCCACTCGGTCTGGGCGATGTTTGGCTGAAGTACTTTGTCGAGAAGGACGCCAACTGGGATTATAGAGAGATGACACCTGCGGAGTTTGACCGTGATGTTGCCAAGTCGATCGAGTTGTATGATGCCATCATTGGCACGAATGACCCCGACTTGACGAGCTTCTACGAAAGTGGCGGAAAAATTCTTGGATTTCATGGCATGGTAAGTGAAGCTCAACATCCTGGTACATGCGCGTTGCTTACCCTCTTCTAGATGGACCAAATTATCACCGTTAAGGGAACCGAACACTACTACAACGCAGTATCAAAGGTCCTACCGAACGTGGGTGAGTTTTACCGCATGTTCGAGGTGCCGGGTCTACTGCACTGCTCAGGGGGCAACGGCGGGCAGCCGAGCAACACTTTCGATGCCCTGCGCGCCTGGGTTGAGAACGGCACTGTTCCCGAGTCGCTACCCCACTTGTACACGCCAGTTGAAGGTGGCCCTGAGTTTGAGAGGCTCCTGTGTCCGTACCCCCAGATGGCCGTTCTCAAGAAGTGTGAGAGGGAGGAGATTAGCCCGAAGATGACTACCAGGGCCGGGGACTACGTTTGTGTTTGAGCGGTTTGAGTGAACAAAAACGGGCCCAACACACTTCGTCGTTGTATGTACAGATACTGCGACCTGATCGGTCAACAAATTTTAGATAGAACGATTTTCAAGAGCTTACAGCGATGGAGGCACTGTAGTTGCCACATTCATGTATGTAGTATAAGCACCAGAGCATTGAACACGAAACCGTATTCAAGGACATTGTATAGAACCTCAGCTTGCCTATATTAGTTTCATGCTCTTCTTATTCAAATATGCCCGCGAACCCTATTTATGCCTCATTAAACTCACGCAGTTTCCCTTCAAGCAGCCCGTCGATGGCGCCGCCTGTAATCTAGTACAGCAGGGGCCAGCATCTCCGCAGCTTTACTAGCAGCCCGTTCCAGGTCGATTATAGATGTGGTATTCCATGCATCGTCAACAAAGATATTGCTGATCCCACCGCGATGCCAGAATGCTCGTACCAGTGCCATGAGCATAGCCTCGTTGAAAGGCTCGTCCCACGGAGACTGCCTACATTCCTACATTGATGCCACGGCATTCGGTACGTGCAGAGCCTAGATACGCATACATGTCGCGCCATGCAGCTAGTACCTTAAGGTAGTTAGCACCACCGCTTTTGCTCCGGCTTTCGTCACCATTGATCACTGGCTCACCTTCAACCACCTCAACCTCCCTCCCTCCCTTCCGCGGGCCACCAATGTGGTAGTACGTGACTAAAATCATTTGCCAAATTATGGCTTCAATGTCGGCAAACTGCTATGGTCCTAGCCCTCACCCACCCAGTTGATTGGACCCTATGGTTCGCAATGGCTGACTATAGACTGCCAGATCCCCCCTGCTGCAGAACTGCAACGCTGCAGCAGCCTTTCACCTTTCGCCTTCGCATCGCCCGACACTGAGAAGATGCTCGTGCCCATCCCATCTCCCTGAGTGAGCGAGGTGGGGGGACCTGGTTGGTGGGACTTCTCCGCATTGTGACACTCGATGTGCCGCCCGACAGCAGTGCAGCCTTGGCATTGTGATCACAAAAAGGACACTGCCAAGATTGGGGAGCGTTCTGGGCTGAAGAGGATAGTCCGCTGCGTTGCGCCAATAGCTCAATGTAGACAGCATTGCGATAGTACGTAGCACCAGTCGTTGCATCCTTAACGCAGTAGAAGAAGAGGGTGAAGAATGTTAGCAGAAAGTCAATATTAGGATGGTCCAATAGTAGTTTGATAATATCAACCGCACCGTCGGCCGCCGCGAATATGAGCGGAGTAAAGAACTAAGGACCTTTGTCATTGACTGATATAGTCTTTTGATAGGTGAGAAGGAGATCGATAATATTCAAGATCAGTAGCAGAGTGAGAGTTAATAAGCCCTGATGCCGCATAGTCAGTGCAATCCAAAGTGGCGACGTTCCTGCAGGACTTTTTTGGTTGATCGGCCGAATTTTGCAAGAGAAATTCGACCATGGAATAATGGCACCCCTAACAAGCTGACCAAAGAGGCGGTACTGCATCGGCACGTTGCGGATTTATTCGAATTCCCGGCTGTCGGAGTATGAGTTTGACGAGGGGCATGGAACCATTTCTAGCAGCCTGTGCCAAAGGAGTTTGACCGAGATTATCGATGCAGTTCAAATCCACATCAAGAGCAATTCAGCCAGCCTTGGTTCTGAATTGTCCATTGCATGCCATATTGCAGTACGTCTTCTCTCATCTCGATGGTTCAGGTCGATATGGGGGCTCAAAAGCAAGGCTTCGAGAATGAGTAGCTTTTTTTCAATGGTAAAGTAGCGGCCGTATCTTTCGAAATGCAGAAGCAGCGGAGTTTTCTGCTGGTGGTTGACACGGTTGACATCAACTCGTGGATTTCGTACGAGCATTTGAATTGCCCCGAAATCGCCCATTTCTACCGCTACATGCAGCGGAGTTTGGCCATAACGATAGCGAAGGTTGGCATCTGTCCGCTCATCCGATAAAAGGAGTTGGAAGATGTAAGATTGGCGAAGCCTCAGCGCAATCGTAAGTGGCAATGTCCTGTCCAAAGATTGTTTATTGAGATCGATATCTTTCTCTTTGATCTTAGGCCAGTGATGTATATTTCACCTCTTGTGCATGCAGTACTTGCCACAGTGTTACTATTCCTGTGTTTTGTACGTCTTGTTCTGGCCCATGAAGCTTTCCAGGGAAATTCTTTGCACAAGAAGGTTCACCTTGCAGTATCTTTGCCAATGATGTTTCTACAAGCGGTGCTAGTTGGATTGAGCTGGAACGGACCAGGTGATACTGAAATGGAGTAGATTGCGGGGTTAACCAGCCTATTTCCATCTTCACTTGCAGTAAGTGCTATTACTCCTTTCTCGGATTTGTGTTAACTATCAAGCGAAAGTATCTTTGGATGATCATTGCGCTGCGAAGCTTCTACGATACATTGAGAATATCCTTACCGTCAATTGCGGTCTCTTCCTGTTTGATCAAAATAACGACCATGTTGACCGGTACATACGTTTATCATCCGCTGCATTTCACCGTACTTTTCCTTCTGTTTCTGGATTATTTGGTCTTGGCGTCCTCCCTATCGTGGCTAGATAGGCATACAATAGCTCATTCCCGGACCCAATCACAGCTACGCTGTGCTATATATTGCATGTATGGAATGGCAGCTATTTTTCTTCTCATTGCGGTCTTAGGGGCTGTACTTGACTGTTGGCTGCTGTCGATGGAGGTGAATCCTGCTCCTTTCCGAGAAAGAATACACTTCCTTGCTGTTCATGCTGACATTGGTAGCTCCAACTGATTGTCCTCACTGTTTGGACAACCATATCATATTACGCTACACAACGTGCTGGAAGCCCAGTCAAAGAGCGAATTACCCATTTCATCGACATGATATGCAATGTATGCCAGAGATTAAGTTTGTGGGCCATCCAGGTTGCTTTCGTCGCACACTAGATTTGCTTCCATAAGCGTAGACATTCAAATATCTAGCTCGGCGTTCTACTGGCTCAGCGAAATGGGAAAAAGGAGTTCTTCTTGCCATATTAGAATTGAAAGGCAGCTATGTGTGGACAGACCTACCGGATTTGGCGAGTGACCTAGAATCTGAGGAATCGATGTCTCTTGATAGCCGAGATTTGCTCGGATTTGGCCATTCCACTTCTCCAATGAAGTTGGAGAAACTAGAAATCCCGGCAATGTTGATGAAAAACTTCGCTGCGAAGCTGCAACGTTTATCTGGATACATGAGAATTGTCCGGAAATACCTATTCCACAGTTATGGGGTTTTGGACTTGTTGGTGGCCAAAGTGTATGGAAGCTCAATTGATATCGTTCTTGATTATATGAAGTCTAACGTGTGGTTTATGCAGTTTACGAAACCGCAGAATACCCCTTTGGGGCTCAGATTTCTATGGTCAATCAAAAGATCTATTATGTGGTTCTTGGGATGTTCCCTGCCCTGTCCCTATATTTGCCATCAACGTTCGACTATGCTCAAAACTGGGTACTTGGTTATGGATTATATTGGCAACTCAGATGTGCAAATGCTCTCAGAGACTTGGGATGAACACCGCCATCAACGGGATAAGAGAACGAACCTTTTCAAGGGACTTTCTCGCATTATGCTCTCTTTAAGTCGGGTGCCGCTACCTCGCATAGGATCTTGGACCTTGGACTCGAATGGGGCTTTGCGACTTTCTAATCGACCTCTCACCCTTCGACTGCATCAATTAGAGAACTCGGGGATTTCGACCAACGTTAGTCGAAGTTTGACCTACTCGGTAGCGGACGCGTACTATCTTGATCTTCTATCTTGTCATGATAGTCGTATACGGAACCAGCCAAACTCCGTCAGCGATGCGGATGATGGCCGGGCTCAGATGGCAAGATTAACGATGATGAAAGCACTCCTGCCTCATTTCTCTAAAAGAGAACATCGAGAAGGACCTTTTTTTTATAGGCTCACGGATCTCCATCCTAGTAGTATCTTCGTTGACAGCCAATGGAACGTTAAGTTTGTGATTGATCTCGAATGGGCCTGTTCACTGCCAGCCGAAACTTTGCGTCCTCCATACTGGTTGACCGGCCGCTCAGTCGATGACTTAACAGGAGAGCACCTTGGAGAATTCAGGGAGGCGTACGAAGAGTTCGTGGATATTTTTGAGGAGGAAGAAAAACTCTTTCCTCCTATCAACAATGTCTATTCCTATAGGACCACTCTTATGAGAAATGGTTGGCAAGTCGGAAACTTTTGGTATTTTCATGCCTTGGACAGCCCGAAGGGCTTATTTAACCTCTTCCGTCAAAATGTTTATCCCATTTTTGCGCCTTCACATCAGGTTGCTGCCGAGTTTTCGCGGCTTGTATCGGAGAAGGTCGTGTATGTAAGGCCAAAGCCAAAATCGAAGCGGGGCTTGAGGTCATGTTCGATAAAGTACTTGTAGTCGGTGTATACGCCCTCGGTAAAGTTGGCTAGGAGCGTTAGCTTATAAACATGAAAGCAGCGGACGGAACGACGTACACTGTGTGAAGTTATTTGACGTCGCATCTGGCTGGGTCGGGTTAAGAAGAGCACCGTAATCTTCGGCTCGCTTAAAACAACAACTTCAACGCGAACCAAATTTTTGAAATTACTCAACCACCACGACGGCTACGGCCTATAGAATTAGCCAGTTTACTATCAACCCCAGCCGCTATCGATTGAGCCTAATTTTATAGGGGATATCGATATGGTTGGGGCAAAACCCTCGTGGCCGGCCCTTTCGGGGATCCCCGAGGCAGTAAACATGCACAATCAGAATTTTTTCTTTTGCATTTTGAACCTCAACAAAGATGCGCAGCAATACCTATCATTTAACGAATTAAATGAGAAACAGCTCCCTAAACTGGTAGTCAGTTTCATACAGTAAATAGCTAATGTCTGCAATTTTCTGTAACACAAAATTGTAGATATTCTGACCGCTAACTGCCGTATCGGCCCCGAGCTAGCCAACATCCGGCAGACCTTTCAGAATGTCCAAGAACAAACCTATCACACTCAATCGAGTATACAGAAGCAAAATAACCAGTTCTAAACCTCTGTAATCCGTAACGCGCCTCTCCCGGCCCATATAACTTCGTTTTACGGTTCCTCTAGTACCGCCCCGGCCACTCCGTCGGAGCTCAGTAAGGATCGCGAAATTATTATTAAGTTACGGGATGTTGATGCAGTATATATCTACTGACGTCTTACGATCTCGGATATCAAGCAGAAAACGGAAACAGCAAAACAGAAAATATACAGTTAAACAGGGATTTTCTCTCTAACTAAGGTACGTTTTGTAGCTGCTAAACAGTTTAGATCCGGTAACCTAAGTCTCTTATTCCGTTACGCCACTGAGGCTGAAGCTACCAAGACCTACAATCAATGGATCAACTACCTAAGCGCGAGAGCTATGTTACGGCATCCCTCTTAGGGTATTATTGTACATGAGATCGTATTTAAGTCAATCGGGAACCTTACTACCGATACAAAACAATAACGGGTAATTAACGAGTTATTCGAAAAGAATAGAGACTGCTAGATAGGTAAACAAGAAAGCTCTATAGAGTCCCTAAATTACGTGTATCGCGTGACTTACTCATCCGTCTAACTATAAGAACCAGAAATTATCTGCTTTGATTGTAGAATTCTTAGATTTCCGTTACGCCAACGAGGCAATCGTACGAGATACTATTTGGGATAGCGTTATCTATAAGACAGTATTATATAATCGGACTACTTGTATCTAACGGTACTTTAACTGCTAACAATATAGTTACATAAGAATTGTCTGTTCGAATGAAATAACTTGCAGGTTATGTAGGGGTAGCCACGAGACCCGGAACTGTTTCCACAAGTTTACTAATAGCCAAGAATGCCGCTGTACAGGGTATAGAAAAGCACACGTTGTCTGGCACAAAGGGTATCCGAGATATACAGCAGAGACGGACCGGATTTAAGCCGCAGCAGTATACCGATAAGTCTAATATCGGGTCCCTCCTTACCTGCAGGACTTTCAGTTCTCCGTACGTAACGGTACGGAGGCTTCCAGCTCGTTCAACAGCGAGGGATGCAGCCAGCCGCACATAAGCCTTTCAGAGAGACATATAAGGTCCGTTAGTAGACCTGCAAGCGTCTGTAATCATTTAACAGTCCAATTTTAACTGGGATCTACGCTGCCGCACGCCGGCTCGCAAGAAGTAATTCCTGTAGCTAGTAAACCCTCAGATAATAGAATGGATTTTGCTGCAGACGGAATGGATGCACCTCCGCAATCTAACCAGGAGAAAACCGGTCAGCAGAGCGAGCCGGAGATGCCTGCCCCAGTAATCCCGATGCCTAGGGATTGCCGTAAACGAAGAAGTAGCATGCAGAACGTTATCTCGTCTAAAAGAACGTGCCAGAGTGCCCGTATCCAGTCCGCAATACGGCAGGAAATCTTATACCTAACTATTATACCAATTAATTTACTAACCGACAAGATACTACCTACGAAACGATCCCGCAATAAAGCAGCATACCGAGAACGATCGATCTCGGCCAATGAGACCCCTACTGTTTTCCTCCCGAAGTCCCCGGTACTAACTACTGTACCTACTACGGCTTCTACTACAAGGACCCGCTCAGTATTACGGAAACGCATTAGAGCTGATCGATTATGATCAAGCCCTTTTACATCCTTCAATATAATACGAATCGATCTAAAGATAAAGTAATAGTACAGTTCTTCCGGGACCCTACGATCCTAGAGGCTGATCTTATCTTCGTGCAAAAACCTTAGGAAAATCCTTACTAGGATACTATTTACTATCCTGCTAACGGCTCCCACCAGTTCCTATACCCGGATTCGACCGAGATAGGAAACGAGCGGGCCCGCGTGTGTCTCTATATATTATGCCAAATCGATTCCAGTATCTGGAAATATATAGCGCATTCGAAAGACGTTCAGGAGCTCGAGCTCACGGATGCTAACGGTTAATAAATGCGCATCTTCAATATTTATAATTGATCTAACGAAATAGATAACGTTACCTTTAACTTTATTACTTTCCTAATTATCTCTACCGGTCTCACTAATAGCTTTACTAACCCTTATTTGCTCCTGTTAGGTAACTTTAATTTCTACCATCCGGCGTAGGAGAAAGAACGCTCCAAGAGAGACCCCTCGTTCGACCAGTTACTGGAACTGATAGATACAAGGTGCCTGGACCTCTGGCTAGAGCCAGGCACTACTACGTAGGAACGCAACGGAAGCAGAACCACTATCAATCTAGTCTTCAGCTCACAGGACCTGACCCCTAGGCTCGTTACCTGCGAGATTAACGAACGAGTTTACGCAGATTCGGATCACTATCTTATACGAACTCTTCTGGATATTATCACTAAAATCCCTAAGACACAGCGACAAAAGAACTGGAAAACCTGCAGCGTCAAGGACCTGCAGAGTTTCGTGGATCTTAACCTACAGAGCAAGGCCTTTCCCTTACAAGCGAAACAGCATATTGAGCTCGCTATAGAATATTTTATCGAGACGGTTAACCAAGGAATCGCTGCCTCTACCCTGTGGGCGAAGCTCAGCAAGTGGACAAACCCTTCATTTAATGCAGAATGCCGCGAAATGGTCAAGATCACCCGAAAATTCCGGCATAAATATACGGAATCAATTATTGCGAACGGCCTTACCGACCTTACTACAGGCTTCCAGTAAAAATGCTATACCAAAGTCAGGAATCGCAAAGGAAAGGTATTGGCTAAGACACTGCGCCAGGGCTACCGTTCCTGGGTCCGCAAGGCCGCCGAATCAGGCCCTCGAGACATGTGGAAGGCAGCTAAATGGGCGAGAAACAAAGAAATCCGCGAAAACCTTATACTGACGCTAAAAACGGATAACGGGCTCGCAGAGACCGCAAAACAGAAAGTAAAGGCGTTTCGCAAAGTTTTCTTTCCTGAACTACCTCCGGTTAACCTCTGACATTCTTACAGCCCGGATATTTCCCCAGATCGACTTTCCGGACCTTACTGAGCACGAGATGCTCTGCTGTATCAGGCAAGCGCCTCCCGATAAAGTATTAGGACCGGATAGCATCCCTAATAAGGTCTGGCATTAGCTGAATAAGGTCTTCTCCTTCTTTACTGTACTAACGTAAATATTTAACGCGTGCCTACGTCTGGGGCATAACCCGGAATATTTTCAGCAATTGATTACTGTAGTACTGCGTAAAACAGTTTTTCAGGACTATTGTCTCGCTAAATCCTACCGACCTATAGCGCTCTTGAATACCCTTAGTAAGATCCTGGAGGCCGTAGCTACAGTACGGATCGCTTGGACCCTAAAAAAACGTAATCTCCTACCTAGGAACCATTTAGGGGGCCGCAGGGGTATCTCAGTCGACTACCTGATCCAGTTACTCCTTGATCAGATCTTTGAGAGCTGGGGCAAGGGCCGGAAAGTCAGTATATTACTTCTAGATATAGCTGGTACATTCGATAACGTTTCGCATATACGGTTCTTTCACAATCTACGTATGATAGGGCTCGACTTCTTCGCCGGCTGGCTTAAATCCTTTCTATCGAACCGTTTTACAAGGTTGCAGCTCCCCGGATATCTCAGCAACCTTATTTTAATCCCTACTGGGATCCCCCAGAGGTCCCCTATATCGTCAATCCTATTTCTCCTATTTAATACCCTCCTCATTTGCGCCCTATCGATCGACGGTATTGAGGCCCTTCGGATTCAGCCACCCCTTCTAGAGAGAGGCAAGACGGTTTCCTACGGGTAGATTGACGATGTTGCTACCCTGACCATTTCGGATAGCTACGCGGTCAATCAGTGCCTTCTAGAGAGGGCCCTGGGTAAGGCCGCGGTATGGTCAAGGCAGCATTCGTCCAAATTCGCCCCCGATAAGTTCGAACTCATTCATTTTAAGAATCCGCTTCGCCCTGATCCTGCGATAGAATGACGCGTACTACAGGAATATATATATACTGGCCCGTAGCAGGGAGAAGACCCAGAGGTTAATAACTGGGATCCTCCAGTGGAACCTTTTGGTTACGACCAGCCGCCTATCAAGGATCACGCAACCGGCTTTATTATCAAGCCAGTGAAGCACGCCAAATACTTAGGAATCTGGATCGATAGGATCCTTTCGTTTGATACTTACAGGGCCAAGGCCCTTGCTAAGGCGAACGGGACTTTGGAAACACTCCGCAGCATCTTAGGCTCGACCTGAGGGACCTCCCTGCTGAGCATGTGCCGCATCTATCTGACAGTGGTAGTCCTCCAGCTACTCTACGGGGCGGCTACCTAGTATAGCTCTACGAGCCGGACAGTCAGTTCCAAGAAGCTTCAGAAAACAGTCAATAAATTCTAGAGGATTCAAACCCGCGCAGCTGTTCTTATTAGTGGCGTATTTCGTAATACAGCCTCTGCCGCACTAGAAATAGAGCTTTATCTCCCTCCTATACGAATACAGATACAACAAATCATTCAGGAGGCAGCCATTCAGATCCAAACCGGGCCCGCTACAGCCTGCCCCCGGGGGCTGCACTAGAAAAGGTTGAAAAAAGCATTTAAGGCCTCCGGATACTCTCCGATGGAGGCACTGAAGTAGAAGAAAATAGGCCCACTATATGCACACGGCGACAGGCAAGAGGAGTGAAAGACCAGACGGGCTCATATATTAGTCCCGTAGGAGTTGCCCCTGAGGTATATCATTGAGGGGGCAGAAGAGGCAGTTTAGACCCACGATAGGGTCTGCTGCGAGAACCGGCAGATCTGGTATACAGACGGAAACGGCTACCAGGGAATGATCGGAGTTGCCGCAGTCTCTATTCGAGCAGGAAGGACCGCCAGGAAACACTTGGAAACGGAACTGGATTCTACGGTCTACGTGGGGGAATTAGAAGGGACCCGAATGGCCCTAGATCGGGCGAAGCCTATCCCGGTCACGGTCTTCTCAGATAGCCAGGCAGCTATTCAAGCTGTGCGCAACCCTGGCTGGCTATCGGGCCAGTACGCACTGCGGGCTATCTACGGGAGGATCAGGGCCCTGCGTAGCGAGAGCCTGGAAGATACTGAACTGCGTTGGATTTTCGCTCACATCGGGGTAGAAGGAAACGAAAAGGCGGACAAGATAGCCAAGGGGACTGCGATAAAAGGACTTAAACTAAGCCCAGTAAAGCTGCGGGATCGACCGATTATATAGCTCGCAGCTGCAGCTAAAAGAGATATCCGCTAACGTTTACGTACAGAGTGGATAAAACAGTAGAAAAAGCAGAAAATAGGCAGGCTGACGAGACGGCTACTACTTAAGCCAAATAAGTCGAATCTACGGCTTTACGAGCATCTTAGTAAACTGTATACCTCGATTATTATTCAGATGCGCACTATAAGGATAGGATTAAGGCACTTTCTCTACAAGATCAAACAGGTCGACTCTGACCGGTGCGCCTGTGACCTAGGGTCTCAAACCCCTAGATACGTCCTTCTGGAGTGTTCGCTGCACACGGCCGGCCGGAGGATAATGATGGATTGTTTCAATCAGATAGAAGGACTGCGTAGGCGTATACAGGATTATAACGCAGTTATGTTACACCCGCAGGCGATCCGTTACGTTACCGAATTTATGCAACAAACAGGCCTCCTTCAACAATTCCGATTCGCTCGATTGGACGAGGAGGACGACGAGGAGGC
>NW_026516028.1:0-19975 GCF_023601865.1 Aspergillus affinis | reverse complement strand
CCACCGAGCATATACCTACATTCAGTTGAATCGATAGGATATCTGCTTAGGGCAATGACCAAGTCAACCGACAGATAATTACTTATCTCTACCGCTAAACTTATAACAACGCTTGAAAACGTACTATTAAAGAATAAGCCTAAAGGCCCCTAAGAGTAAACAGATGTAGCAGTAAACGAATATAAAATATCGGCAATAACGGTACCCAGTGGTAAGAAGGACTATCTATCTGTCCCATTCCGGGATATAAGAGAGACCAAGGTATCGGTAAAAGCTAGAATGTATATACTATTTATCTCAATGAGAAAGTCGTTTAGGTCAGCCATATAATGTCCTCAGGAATAAGATTAAGAATAGGTCCTAAGGACTGTTAGTCTACGACAAACTGCTCTACAAATTCAGTAGAACCTATATATTGGTGACCCCTGTAAAAATGTAGAGTAGTCAGGATATAAGTGAGCCAGTGCCAGGCGCAGTCTTAGCTATATATTAAATTGTAGGTTTAGAATAAGACTCATCTGAAAGGAGGGTAATGCTGTTAAATAACGCTTATTCTTTGATTATATCCTATTGTTTAACAAGCTATGTTCAAGCAACCAGATGCAATTTGTAGTTTAGCGAATTGCGGGTAACCATAATTAAGAACATTTTTTGACGGTAAACAATATAACTAGTCCGCTATTTATTATAGATTTCATTTTATTATAAATAGGATCTTTTTCGCTGATAAACCTCTTACAATCTTATCACTCCTATAGATATTACAGAAATTGTCTGGTCAAGTTCCAAGTCCCTTCGTTAAATCGTCGATATTCAGTCTGTTAACCGTTACCATATACGAGTTTCTAATGAATAGTAACATTTGCATTATTTTAGTTGTTTTGACAACATTTCGTTCAATATCTCTTGCTGAAATTATCTATACAGCTAGCGTGCCCTTTCCACACACTAACATTACACAAATTTTCTTCTTATTGAAAATTATTTTTAATGCGCACGGTAGGCGTTATCGTAGACTGCAGAACACTTTCTGGATCAAATTCTACCATATAAGTCTAAATATACTTGCTATAACAGTTACGAGACTTGTCACTTAATCATGACTGGCTAGACAATTCGGAACAGAAGATCTTTATAATTCAGTAGCCTGCTAGAATGAATAACCCTAAGGACAGATAATGCTATAAAAGGAAGTAAGAAACATTCGATAGCACATTACTTCTAATATTTCGCTCAATTAGGGAGTAGCACAATAATGATTTCTGACAATATAAGAATTCAAAGTCTATATTATCAGAGCTGATTTCGGCCAGCTCTTTAACAATATCTGGCAGGCGCTTTAAAATAAATCCCCGAAATATACGTAGGCTAAAGTATAGTCCTTTTTGTACGTCGTTCATCAAATGTTATTTTTTCATTACTTAAATTCAGATAGCATTAGGGTTTACTACTGAAATTCTATCAGTCAATATAATTTACAGCAGAGGCAGTTCTATTTATAAGGCGCATTATACTGCCTGTAACCTAGAGGACTGCGGATACTGTGGTCATTGCGACTAGTGACTGATATTTCATGTAATAGATTTTAAGCGTTATTTAAAGTATTTACCACTTATATTTTCATCTGACTCCGGTGTCTCAGAAGCTGAAACCAGCCGACGGAAAAGTCCATCTCTCGCAAGAAGGCGCCGTGGTGTATCAAACTCAACCAGGCATCCAGCATCAAGGACAGCGATTCTATCAAAATCTGTGATCGTGTCCAGCTATTTAAGTTAGCTCTCCAAAGGATCAACGACTAATAATAATAAAATAGTTTATCGACATTGCTGCTGAGCAAGGAAATCAAAGAAAGACGGAAAAGGAGAACTTACCCTATGAGCTACACTGATAATAGTGCAGCCTTTAAAAGCATCTCTCAACACTTGTTGGGTGCGATGATCAGTCTCGCTATCAACGTTGCTAGTGGCCTCATCCAAGATTACTACCTGATATCCACCTGGGCGGGTTCGTTTCTTGAGAATAGCCCGTGCTAGGCAGAATAGCTGCTGCTCTCCTTGAGACAATGGATAATCCTCGAGGACTGTGTCCAGACCTCCTCGGCGTTCAATGGCCTCCCAGATGCCAATCTGCTTTAATACAGACATTATCTCTTCGTCGTTAGAGGCCCCCATGATGTCTGCGTTGTACCGCACAGAGCCTAGAAGAATGAATGGATCTTGTGGAACAGCTATTAGCGCCTCTCGAATTGCTGCTGGGGAGATGCTTTTAATATTAACCCCATCAATGGTGATCATGCCATGAGATGGGTTCACAAGGCGAAGTAAAGCAAGTATAAAAGAGCTTTTCCCGCTAGAGCATGGATGCAGCGTTAGAAGAATAATAGAATTAATGATGGAAAAACTTACCTGCCTGTGCGGCCACAAATACCAATTCTCTCCCCCGGTGCAATGCACATAGAAATATTATTCAAGGCCGAGGTTCCGTCGGGGTAGGAAAGAGAGAGTCCCTGGATGTGTATTGCTCCCTGCTCAGGCCAGAACACCAGCGGTTCTGGGTTTTCTCCAGGATGAGATTCAGGAGGAGTGGTCTCCACAAAGGTTTTAACGCGGGCAATTGCTCCGAGAGAGGTTTCAAATGTGGTCCATGACGTGATGAATAATGACAGTTGTTGATTAAGCCCCAGAATGTTGTTTAAGGCAACGCCGAGAAGGCCTGCATTGGTGCTTTTGTGCAACTCCATGGCCAGTGCCACCACAATGATTGCCAATACCATTACCATAATATCCAGCACCAAATTTAACCACCTCTGCGCGCATAATAGCATATAATATGGCTTCTGGGACTGATCAAGATGTTGAATTAGAACCTCAGTGGATGCTGTTTGCCAACAAAACGCCCGAATTGTGGGCAGTCCGTCAAGAACCTCAACAAAATGGGAGTACAAGGGACTCCGACACTCCAGGTCGAGATATCGTAACTGCCGACTGGTCTTTAGATATACTTTCTGCAAGAAATACAGGACCACCAATGTCACCGGAATCGTGATGGCCATATATGCTGAGCCTGTTGCAATCAAGCCCACGGTGGCGATGCATCCGAATAACGACTGCCCTAACGACATTAGAGATATAGGCAACGCCAGATCCACCAAGGTCATATCCTGGCTAAAACGGTTGAGTGTTACACCACTATCAGTCATGGAAAAGAAGGATAGCGGTGCTCTAATAACGGTGTTCAGCAGGCTCCAGTGCAAGCGGATGGCCGACTTCGGCATTAGTTCAAGAAAGATAACCCATATGCATCCCACAACTAGCACCGATGCAGCCAGTGCTAAAACAATATAGACGGAGAGATATAGCGGAAGTTGGCCGCCGCCTGCCTCAGTCCACTTGCTTAGCCATACCCGCGGAAAGTTCTCGGCGAAGGCTAAAAAGGCGTGGGCAATGAGAAACACGGTACAGAGAACTGGACCAACTATTCGTGCGTAATAATAGTACACCGACAGATCTCCAATTTGCCTGGTTTGATCCTGATCTTCCATGTTGTTCACAGGATCAGTTAACGATCTGTTTGTTTCATCACAGGTCTTTTCATTTAGACCACCCTCTCCAGCAACCGTAACTTCTCTGCCACGAATTAGGTTTGCGTATTGAATGGCGTCTCCACCCGCTGCCTGGAACTCGATCTGCCCATGTGAATTAAGTGAGATTATGCTGTCTGCCACCTTAAGTAATTGGGCTAGTTAAAACACATCACGAATTAGATAACTTGGATTACGCATTGAAGTAGGCAGGAGAGCATACGGTTGTGAGTTGTTAAAACGACTGTTGTTCCCAGTTGGCGAAATATCCCATCATTCGAAAGAAGTCGCGCAATAATTATCTCCTGAGTCTGCATGTCCAAGGCACTTAAGGTATCGTCTAGCAAAGCTATATCCTGGCGACTGTACACCGCACGAGCCAATGCCTACACAGTTAGCCTGGAGAAGAAAAAAAAGCAAGAAACAATAAGAAAAGGAATTTGTATAGCATACCACTCTTTGCTTTTGCCCCCCTGATAGAGTATGGCCTTTGCTTCCTACTTCACTCTGGTCTCCGTCGGGCCAGCAACGGATGTCCTCCTCTAGGCAGCATGAATGTAGGACGGTTTGGTACCACTTCTCATCCACCTTGTGATCTGCGAGGCCAGTGATGCTCTTCTTAATCGTTGTATTCAGCAGCCAGGGGTTTTGAGTACAATAAGAGATTCGCTTCGACTTGACAGAGACAGTCCCTGACTGACAGCCGAGTTCTCCCAGGATAGCCTTAAGTAAAGTTGTCTTGCCTGAGCCGACAGGACCTGTTACTACTAGCAAAGTGCCGCTTTTTACTTTGAAGGACACATTTGTCAGGGTAAAAGATATTGCCTTTTGTGTAAGTAGGACTGTGACGTGGTCCAAACTAATGGCAACATCTTGCTCTTCATCGTCAGTTAGTAGTGGGGATTCTTTCTTATCTGTGTTACCTATAGAGGTTGTCGAGTGTAACGATAGGGATCTATTCCATCCAAGTCGACTATCCTTAATCGGGTCGGATACCATGTACTCGTGGATGCGCTGGAAGCATCCCATAGCCGCTGCCAGCTGTGGCAAAGCAGCGAGAAGCTTTTCTGCGGGTGTTGTAACAAGAGTGATAATGCCTAGGGCAGTAAATGCTTTCACTGTGGTTAGAGAGTTGTCACCTCGGATCTGTGCTTGGATCGCATAGACGATAAAGGTGATGACCGGGGACCATATTCGGGGCAAAGTTGCTTCTACTGTTAGCCTAGCAACCTGTAGAAACGTGAATCAACATACCTAGACCATTCAACCACATTATTCCCTTAAAAAATGCTCGAGATACAAATAGCTCCCGTTCACGGTGTTGTTGAAGGTTCTGGGCCAATGCTTTGGAAAGCCCCGAGATCTTGGTTGCCTTTATAGACCCCAGAACAGCAGAGGTATTCTTGATCCTCTTCTGGATCTCCAGGTTCCAATTCTGTTGGTCGTTTCCGATGGTATTTGCTACCAACTTCTGGCCAACTAGGCATGCTACATAGAAAAGTAAGTACTATGTTGTTCCATTAGCAAAGTGTACTCCTCTTGTAACTGACCCAGTGTAAGAAGTAATGGAACGATACAGGTCGCACCGAGTTGGAGACCAAGTAATGTTATGCCAATAGCCACTTCTATTGTACGGGCCCAGATGTCATTCATGTTCTCCAAATGATCGATAATGCCGTCAATATCTAGCCAGGGCCATTTCTAGATAAGAAACTGTACTCTTTTTATAATATAGGAGGTCACTTATTAACTCACCTGTACTCATCAATGTAAGAGCAGCACTTTCTGTGTAAAGACCATCATGGAGTGACAATGTCCGGTCATGGATTAACATGATCATTGAACCACGAAATAAGGTCGAAACCCTCGAGAAGCACTGTCTATAGTGGACGTTTGATAACTAGGAATTGTAGTTAGAGACGAACTGTACGTATAGCACAAAAGCGGCTTACCGCAATACCCAGATATACCAGGAAGGTGGCCCCAATAAGGCCATAGCCACCATTTCGGGTCTCTGTAGATACCGGTCGCTCTACATGCTGGACCGCCGCCATGATTAGAAAAGGCTGGGCGAAGCTGAACCCAATCAAGCACAATCGAGGCCACACCACAGCAAGAAACTCCCTCCAAAAACAGCGGACAAAGACCCAAGGCAGCGAAAGTTTGTTCTTCGTGTTCCCTGGATCTTGTTAACATCTCACGTATGTGACGGGTGTAACCAGCAGTGAAGATAAACAGACCATGTTTCTCCCATACTCTCTTTAGTCGTTCGCCCGCAGGGCCTGACGCAAGCCCGGGGTCAAGATCAAAGAGGTCTCGATTCCCTATAAGCTTCCGATATCCCATCACGAAGAGCTGATTTATCCACCAGACAAAACTAAGATTGATAATGCCGCTGGTTGCCTCCGGAGGATACTCCCGGTAAGGGGACTGGAGATAGGAGGTCTTCTCTCGCATCTCCAACAGTAACATGGTGAGTTTTATCCCGGCAATGGCACTCTGAACCGCTGCCATGGGAATTCGGTGAGTCAGCCATAACGTCCGAATCTGTGTCGCATCGAATATAATTGAGAGCAGTAGGTAAACAGTCAATAGGGAGGAAGGTCTTGTTGATTTTCGGTCTTCAACATAGGAGAGCCCAATAATAATGACCGCATTAGCGAGACCTAGGGAGGCAGCGGGGATGCTCGTCGAGGTCTGCGAGAATGGTGATACGCTCCATAACACTAGTAAGGAGAGTTGGAGGGCTAAGTTGATGGACGAGGTGACCTAGAACTTATCAGCGATAGGACCGAAATATTGAAAGTACCCTGAGAGATTATTCGCACCAGCTTGCAAAGGTAGTTTTTCTGCTGGGAACAAGTCTTAGAGCGGCATCGAGTGAGATAGAGCAGTCGAGGTGGCCCTGCTAGCAGCAAGACTGTGGATGGGATAATCGACAGGACAGCCTGCTCAAAGGTCAACGTAAAGTCAAACGCCCGCACGTGACTCACAGGCCCGAAGGCGCCCTCCCACGAGACGGTGGAATTGTGGGCCATAGCTCAAATTCACCTCAGTTACGTGCGACGAAAAGCAAATGGCCAAGATATGTGACAGGAAAGAGGTAGAAATAGTAGGCAGGGCTCGCAAGGCGATGACGCGCGCGATGCTGCCTGGACAACAATCCCTGCATGAATCCCTGCAGGGCCTACGGGAATCTGAGGGGTATACTGTACTATGGTTGACCGCGGTGATTTTTTTAGTACGGTCCACCTGTAAGCACTAACTGACTAGCGGCATATGACCAACCACCTTCCTGATTAGATTAGAAATGAAGCTAGTGAGACCTCAAAATAACGCATAGTTGTATACGCGAAGCAATTTATATTTAAATATATGATGTTGGCGATACTGCCGCCTCAGTCCGCCTTCTCTATATGGCGGCTTGGCAATAGCACTCAACCCCTTTCCATAGAGAATTCAAGCATTTCACTCCCGATTGAGTAGGCAATACAGCCATGTCGCTGTCATATGATTTATATCGCTTCAAAAATGACTACCATACTACCTCTACCTGACTTAGGAAGGTTAAATTCGGACTGTCTAAAGCGGGACGATCGTATAACTAAAGATTCTTACTATACGTAATAGAGGGTTTATTTACCAAAGAATTGTCGAATCGTTACCTAGAATTTTATATCGCCTGGTATAGTACACTATAATATCTTACTCTGTAATACTAAGGAAGGCTCGCGGATAAACACCTAAGCTAAATAAAGAAGAAGTAGACGAAACTATCGCTTTTATTACCACATTTAAGCGTACTCGCCGTATACTATTCTACCATATGTTGGCCGTCTCTCTAGGTGTAATTGCTAGTAATGTACCCGTAGGAATATCGAATGATGAAGGTCTGATTCTTTCAATCTAGCTGCAAACGATGGTTTAAATACATGAAGAATAATAAGCAATCTAGCCTAAAAAGGCAGCTAGAAGAGACATAACTTTTGAACCATGGAAATAACAGAAAATTCTGCATAATCCTCGGGGATCGGTAGTTACCAATACCGATGTCCGGACTAGGAAGGTCTCCTATGTGACTAGCGGTCACATACGGTTGACACCAAATTATTAAAGAACTCGAGTTTCCCGTTTATATAGAGATACTCGCTCGTACCCTATGAAAAGCGAGACTATATACGTTATAAAGCGCTTTAAAAGCCTCCTCTCTTAGCTAGGAATAAGGCTACTTATCTTAGGCTATCGAACAGGGAAGCGCTACAGACACCCCCCCCTCCGCTCCTGAGTGAGAAGGAAGCATCCTAAGAACCCTTTATTGCTGATCTTTAACTAGCACTTTTAGCTGACGACAGATCGTCATTGTAGATGGGACTTGTGGTACAGTCGGTACATTATAGGCTATCTAAATCAAGCTTATAAATGTTAGATGCTCGATTAGATTGAAAGAAAGCCGGTAGATTGTGAGAAATGATAAGATCTTTTTCTCTCAGGCTAGTTGTAAGAAAGGAATATCGGTTGAAGCAGATCTCTAATAAAGTAATTGTTCATTAGTTAAGGAAGTATAGTAATAGAACATTAAATATACCTTTTTTTGAAGAAATTTCGTGATTTCATCTTTCTGTCTGTTCTTAAACCGTTGACATACAGCAGTCTTTAAATGCTTTATTATTGTTAATAAATTATGATGCCTTTCTTTCTCTTTAGTATCCTTTTTTGCCGAGTAAGGATGTTCAAAGATCTGGCTGCAACATTTGTACATGACCTTTGGTGCGCCATCTATACTAGAGACGACCTGATCATAGTGCTTCCAAATATCTGAAAGGTAATTTGAGTCCTAATGTATCTTACTTTTGGGCCTATAATCAGTTTGTAACTACCAGTCTACTCATTTACTATAAATCATTTCGTTATAAAGTACATATGCCTTTCTTCGATCGGGCCCGACGCGTTCAAAAGAAGATGGAATTGTTAGAGGAATAGCTGGTCGAATAAACGAAGAAACTGAAGGATTAAACGTGTTAAATGTATGCTAGCTGCTAGATGGAGTGTCTAGATGATTTAAAGAAGTTAGAAAGGCTAGATTGTCTATCTCTATATCATAAAGAGATGATGCAAAGTCAGATTGCTGGCTTTGAGACATAATAAAGTAAGTATATGATACATGAATTAAATAAAAGAGAGGGGTAGAGAAGGAGATAGATACATTACTAGAAGAAAGATTTCTGACAATTTATGTTACTTAGCTGTAGACGGTAAGTCAAACAAACAAGCCTACATATTACAAGTGAAGTGTGTTTAGCCTAACGAGGCCCAACATCTAACGAGGCCCAACAAAGCCCATGAGGGCCCATGAATAGCCCAAAAAAGCCCACGAAAAGCCCACAAGAGCCCACTAATAGCCCATAAAGCCCATGAATAGCCCACGAGAGCCCATTTATAGCCCCTTACCGGCCCAACTTGATCTTAGATACCCTCGAAATATTTTCACCCGGTCGGATACGGAGATAGAATACTAGTAGAAAAAGCTGAATTCCTTCAAATTCACTTCTTTATACTATTGTTTAGGATTAGAATTCCAAAATAGAAAAAATAGGCTTTTATTTCATGTAGAAAATGAATGAATTAGAGTAAACAGAAATAATTTACTTTTTACTTCTAACTTTTGTCAAGAAGATGCACACACTCATATAGTTAAAATATATATCTTAATAAGTTTACATTAACTTTATCTATGAACTACCCATACACTACTATAATTGTCGGTTGACTTGGTCATTGCCCTAAGCAGATATCCTATCGATTCAACTGAATGTAGGTATATGCTCGGTGGGTAAAAGTGAAGTGTCATTTCTAAACTACAATCTGCCTAGCTATTTATAGTTCCACTTGTTTACACCTATGCATTCCTGATCCCTTGGTATGCCATTTGGAATGGTAGGCCAAGTCTAGGCCAAACAAGGTGCTTTGCGGTATGTGGATTAGGTCAGGATACTCCACCTCTCTGGCCTGGTTGACAATATTGTTCCAACAATAATAATCAGAATATGAAATTTTTATAAGTAAATAACTTGAAATAAGCCTTGTTTTCTTTAATTCCAAGAAGATTTCCTAAAGTTTCCTACTGTTTTAGGCGAGGTTACAAAGAAGTTCAGTCGACGAACTAGAACAGGTGTAAAAAATGGTATTTTATCTTGATTATTTAGCAGCTTTATGAACGCCAAGACCAAGATTTTATGCAAAAATGGGCTTTTGCGGGGGCCCATTGGGGGCCCATCGTGGGCCTGATGGTTGGGCTTGGGCCTGAGATCTGGGCCATCAGCCCACAGTGGGTTGGGCCCTGGGCCCGAGATTCAGGCCCATTTGTGGGCTCTGATGAAGTCTACTCAGGAAGTAACATCAGGAGCGGAGGGGGGTGTGTCTGTAGCGCTTCCCATCGAATATATCTATTAAATAATCGAGGTAGTAGAATCAGATCTTTTAAATAGATAAAATTTAGATTACTTCGGGATTCTATATACGAATTTAGGTGACTCGTAAAACGGGAGAAGAGCTAAAGGAAATCTATTTTTACACCTGAGCTTAAAAGTTAAAGCCTACTTTGCACGTCGCAATAACTATCAACGTGCTAAAGTAGAGGATCCTAAGTTTCTAGGTCCTTGGTTTCAGCAGGTAAATGAGACTATTCAGAAGTACGGTATAGCTTCAAGCGATATTTACAATTTTGATGAGACGGGGTTTGCAATGGGCCTGATAGCAGCCGCCAAGGTGCTTATTAGGTCTGATATGCCAGGAAAGCCCGGCTCTACCTTCCTGCATTATTTTTAAAGGCAAGGTGCATATGGAGGCCTGGTATGAGGATGACAAGGTCCCACCTGATTGGAGGATTGAGGTCAGTCCTAATGGTTGGGCAAGCAATGGAATCGGCCTACGTTGGCTGCAGAATCATTTTATACCTGCTACTACTGGCCGATCTATGGGAAAATATAGACTTCTTATTCTAGATGGCCATAATAGTCATCTAACCCCTCGATTTGATCAGATCTGCGCAGAGAATTATATTATACCAATCTGTATGCCTGCGCATGCTTCCCATAAACTTCAACCGCTTGATGTGGCTGTTTTCTCGCCTCTAAAACGCGCGTACGGGGGCCTTGTTGAATCTTACATGCGCTGCGGGTTTAATCATATTGATAAGCTTGATTTCTTGAAGGTCTACCCTAAGGCTTATACATAGGCCTTTACTAGCAACAATATTTATAGTGCTTTTAGAGCTACTGGCCTAGTTCCACTAAATCCTGAGCGCGTTATATCTCAGCTGACAGTTCAGCTTAAGACTCCTACACCTCCGGGTAGTAGACCAAGCAGTCAAGGCAGCTCAGCGCCCAGAACACCTCATACGATCAAACAGTTGAAAAAATCAGAATCTACGCTTAAAGCACTGATTAAAAATCGGTCTCAGTGTCCTGATTTGCCTATCAAAACCAGCGTGAATCAACTGACTAAAGGTGCCGAACGAGCTCTAAATGATGTGACAATATTTAGGCATCAACTAGAGCAATATCAGGCTGCACATGAAAGACAAATTAAAAAGCGAAAGCGCTCTACTAAGAATAATACATTTGAAGAAGGAATATCAGTATCTGAAGCCCGAATCCTTATAGAGCGCCGAAATCAGGCAAATGAAGCTATACAGGCAGTGTGACGAACTGACCAAGGCCTACTATATAGAGCGATGCGCATACCAATTCTTCGACTTGGTATTCTGGTCTTTTTAGTAGCTCAGTTGGTAACTGTCCTACTAAACGGTCTTGGCGGGTAGAAGCGCACCTACTCACTGCCAAGCCCGTGACAGGCAGAGAGGGCTCCACCTACTGAATCGGCTCCTAAGCGCGCCCGATCTAAATGTTCTGGCTGTGATGTACAGGGTCATAAAATTACGCACTGCCCGAATCGATAGAACTACTCATCTTTATATAGAAGTCTAAATTTATGGTGTTTTGATCATTTTAATTTTCTATATGGCAGGTGGTGTGCGGCTCTCTCACCGATTACGTTATAGTATTATTCCATGATTAGTTACCCTAACAATTCCCGCCAAGCAATTGGTTGTTATGTACTTCTGCTATGACCAATTAGTTGATGTTCGATAAACGGGGTGTCCTAATTAGGAAATAGAGTATGATTTATAGAAGGGTTTTAGATGAGCAGTTCTTGAGCTGATTTAGCTCCTCTTTCATTATCTTATTTCAGTTGTTGTGTGTGCAGCGAAGCTTTTACCGCTGGCCTACCCCATCAAATAGTTAAAGCAATGTATTACTCAATTCCGCAATCAGGGAACTTCAGGCGGATCCGCGTGTTGATATCGTCCATTGCATAACCTTCTCCGCGACTCAGCAACATTTTCCCACAGTGCTCGGTATGGCTATAGGGCCCGATATACGTGTCGATCGCCGCTTTACCGGCTCCCAACAGCGCTCGGTGCATCTTCTCCCACATGTACACACAGTGCTGCACATGATACTCCCAGCTTACATACAGTCCATCCAATTCCCCCTGCAGGGCTTCTTCCTTGGGTACTGGCTGTGTCTTGTTCTGATCAAGATACCACTTCCAGTTGTCCAGCTTCTCAAAGGATTCCGATAGCTCCGCATCGTAGCAGCGGTCTGGTAACCAGCAAAAAGTGATGATGTCAAAGTGACAACCTCGTGCTCTGGCTTCAGCGGCGGTATGGCCACAAGGCGACTTTATAACCCCTTCTATCACTGGAGACGATGGGTCGTAGGTATGTTTTGATGTGTCATGGTGGTGGGAGGAGGAGGAGGACTGAGAAGACTCCAGTGAGAACGAAGTGGATGATTCCCAACGCATAACGTTTGAGATGGAATTTGCAGTAGAGGCAACATTCACGACGGTAATTAGGAGACCCGTAATGGCCAACAGAAGGCATATTATGACAATCACGTACTGACGACGGAAAGCGCGGCGTCTCCTATTGTCAAAGATACGCGGGTCAACATCGTGGGTCATTGTGTTGTCCGAGCTTTGCTCATATTTCCCTTCATCCATAGACAGTGAGGGTGGGAATTTCTGTGAATGTGGTGAAGTAGACATCTCTAGAAAATTGGAGTCAAAGGGGGATCCGAGAGGTCCCCGTAAGGGAGCAATTAATAGCCAGGGCTTGGAGGCTTCTGCATCGAAACCCACATCACGAGACGGAAAATCGCGCACTGTCTGAGAGCGCTTGCTAGGGTCTGCTGTCATGTAACTTCGGCCATCTCCGTTGGATACTGCTGGAGAAGCCAAGATAGCGCTAGCAGCGTGACAGGTCCAACATGATGCAGTGCGCGTTGCCCTCCCAATTACTCCAACTGGCAGGATATTCAGTCGCCATTACTAGCTAGATAAGAGAGCCACTTCTTTGTGTTCTGGCCGAGCTGAATCTGCCATACCCTTGAAGAGGATTTTGTCTCGACAGTTTTTATCTCGGTTAGACTTGAACCTCTACTTTACAATAATGGTTGGATATCGACGAATATTGAACTGGGTGCTGCCTTCACAAGGCCAAAGGAGTTACTATGCAGCATTACAGCCAGAAGAGAATTCTCAGGATGAAATGAAGCTCTTGCCCGAGAAGATAATGGCGAGACCGCGTTCAGCGTATCGCAAACACTGGGTGATCCTCAACAGCATCCTGTTTGTCTCCTTCATTTTCGCAATGTCCTCCCTCCTAGTCGCTTTCACGAAATATTACACCATAGTGCGACGAAGTACCATCAGTGTGAGCCTGCCATATGGAAATCCGATACCCCCAAGTACGACCGCTGTTCTTTCTTGTTTTTTCCTCGCTGATGCCCCCAGTGCCCTTGGAAACGAAGAAGTTTGGTCCATCGGAGATCTTTACAGAGCGCTCAAGTCCCCGAAGCAACGCTGCTTGGGAGGCCCTAGCAGGACGTACGATGACTCCGTTTTTTTGGCACTATCCGGGTAGCTAACTCAAAGATTGCAGCAAACCACGAAAACCCTGGTTTCATTTATGTCCCCAACTGGGAAGAACTGAAGCTACCACCGGGAGGTTTTATCCACGGAGAAATGATGTACGGAATTAGCATGTTCCATCAGCTTCATTGCCTGGTGAGTGGCGCGGATCGTCATTCCGTTCTATTCCCAGTAGGGGACTGATGCTGACTATGTCCTAGGGTGCCATCCGCTATACATTTTGGCAGTTGATGGAGGGTAAGCTTGACCCGGCAGCCTTGGAGGCTCTTGACGGAGATACGAACGATCCAAACTTTATCCCCAATGGTCACGGATTGTGGCACATTGAGCATTGCTTTAACTACGTCCGGCATGCCTTACAGTGCTACGGGGACACAACCATCGAAGTCCCAACGGATTTTAATGGTCAGTTGATTTTTATCGGGTGGAATACCACCCATCAATGTCGTAATTTTGATGCAATTTGGGACTACACGGTCAAGCACTCTACTTTGGAGGGCTGACATTGAAGGTGGGAGTGAGGTGGCAGGGACGGATATCTCAGAACTACCCGTATGGACATGTACAGACACGCGGTTACATACGCTAGCAGAGCCGAATGGACTGATCACGGTCGTCATTGCTTGTTAGAACTACTAAATCATCATGCATGCTGTAAACTACTCCTGGAAGACACTTCCCCGCTCCGAATGTGGATTTTCCAGATCCCGCGGGGTCCAGGGTGCTGATTTGGCGTTTGGTGCCTAATGGGGATTTACGCCTTCCAGCCAACAGACAGTGAAAGTTCCAGGATTAGGATCCTCAATTATCAACTGATGCGAGGTTTATCACTGGCTAAAATCGTTGTTAAGACCTTCTGTGATGTGCGGAGTGCTGCCCGAACCTACATACATTCCTACATCCATCTATCTGCATTGCAACATCCGATAAATAGATCTCTCTGATTAATTACTATGAGCCCTATTGTCCGTGTTATCTAATAGTTATAATTCTTGGAAGACGAATGCGATGTAACGTACCCCGCTTCTATAGCATTAACTATCGGGGAACACCTCAGACATCGGGATTGACATTGTTCCCGATCCCTGTTGCAGTAGCCAGGCGGCCTGAGAGGAAAACATGGGTGCTAATTGGGCTCTCATGTAGAATGGTCAGGCTTGAATGGTAACTTCAGAGATAACAAACCGAATACCAAACAGTGGAACAGCCAATGAGCGCTCATTATTGCATACGCATGTTGGATGAGGGGATGTCCGCGGAAGTATGACAAATTCACAAGAATGACAGGTCCAGTGCTCGTCCGCCTGGGATATATAACTGTTTGGATCTTATCCTCAATTGTAAGAGATAGAAAGGGCAATAAACATTCATTTCCCTACCTTTTCAACTACCGAACCTCTTGCCTACCAAAGGAACCATCCGGGTAATTATGAAGGCCATATATAGCTTCTCTATTCTTGCCCTTTTTGCCTCTATGTCTATTGCTGCGCCAGCTGCGTCCCCTAACTCTGGTATGCTGGACCCTAAAGAAGAAAAGTTATCCGGTTGTGCTAACTGATCTGTACGGTACAGCAAACAAGCAGTCCAGCGATGACTATTCCAATAATCCAGAGCCACTCAATTGGATCAAGCGTGAAGAGCAACAGGCTGAACCTCTAAACTGGATCAAGCGCAGAGACGATGAGCAGGCGGAGCCCCTCAACTGGATTAAACGTGAGGATTCCGAACAGGCGGAGCCCCTCAATTGGATTTGAATTATCGTGAGAGTGACCCTCGGTAATCTCAGGTACGTGCACTACGTACTGATTTCTCAAGTGGGTTATGATATGAGAGATACAGAGAGGAGTGGGAATGCGGTTCCAAGAAGATATTTAACATTAACTATGTTTGTACCGTTTGTCTGCCTTTAGGACGCTAGAATCATCTGTTCAGTTTGGCAGAACTCAGAATTCCCTTTATATACGGGGTTGGTTGAATGATCTGATTTGATATGGTGTTGCACTAGCGCCTCGGGCTTGCCACAAGGCAAGGGTAACAGAAATTGGGTTGACCCGCAATGAAACTGAGTTATACATAAAGTCTGGTTTCGTCAAGAGTAGAAGATCGTTATGCGAGCAGAAACGTAGGCAACAATGACGAAAGAATCAGAAGTATACAGTCTGGATAAAATACTGTGCCCGACAACTATTTTTGGATTTTCATATGATAAGGAGCCCCATGTGCACTAATCACTGGCTGGACATCTCGAATGATTTGATATGAGCATCTGTTTGAGAACCAGTACTGCCTAGGTCCAGCTAAGGGCTCTTGTTTTTGCCTGTTCTAACCGTTCCAGTAATCTTGCGCTGTCTGTCAGAAGACCTTGTAGCTGCTCAATGGCTACTGTCTAAATCCTGGTGCCAACGCTCGACAACAGAGTGTCCGGAACTTGATAAATCCAAACAGAGTTTAAACTAGTAGACAGTCTGTTTTTGTATTAAGCCCAAGGTAAAAAGTACGGAAGCATTCCAACTCTTGAACGCAGTAACTCCCACCATTGAAGAAAGATATATTTACTTTTTTTATCTCTTTAGTAGACATATCTTTAGTAGACATACTAGGCTTACTTTCGTGTCTTCTTCTCTCTGTCTTTCTGCAATACCTGGGAGAACGCATAAAGACCCATCTTCCCTCGCTGCCGTATAAACTCTGCCTCTTCCACGGCCTTTAGCAGAGGCGTTCCACTGGCGTGTCTTGTACGGATTTCATCGATGATTACTTTCCTGCGGCAGAATTTCACCCGCTCACGCTGCAAGTAAGGGACACCAAACTGCGCTATATGTATCTTCCAGGCTTTGAATGGAAGGCTCGCCTCCCAGCCCGCATGTCCTTTCTCTCCAGAGCTCCGGCACAGTGTAAACCATCTGAAAAGATACATAGTGTGGGACTCCTGCTGAATGATTTGATGTGGTTATAGGCTCCAATGTCTTTTGAGTAGTTGTCATATCGCTATTAGTAGTAATAATAATAGCAGAAGAGACAGAAACAAACCCGGGGATAGGTTGTGGACTGCGGACATAAATGCCTTTGTTATATCTGGATTTACCGCTTGTAAAGAAAAAGTCACCCGGCCACCGATAATATCGTGAAGATAGTTATTGATCTCTTGAAGCTGAAGCTGCGTTTTACTGCCCCATTCCTTGATAGCGTGGCCTAATCCTTGTTGAAGCTCCTGTCGGACATGGGTAAGGCGCTCAGCTAGAGCTGGTAGAGCTTGCCGGAGCCGGAACTCCTCCGGCTCTTCCACATCCTGTATAGATTGCTTAGCCTCCGCAGCAAAGGCCCAATAATCTTCTCATATAAAAATCGGATAACACCAGATAGGGTGCAATGGAAACTGCTCACAGAAGAGAACTGAATCTTGTAAAAAGATTACACGGAGCTGGACTAACAGCCGTAAAAATCCCTGGGCTGCCATATTTTGGCGATAAGCCTCACTCGGCTTTTCTGTTTCACTTTCGCTTTCCTTCTCGTTCTGCTGGCTGCAGTCTCCATATGACTCAAACCAGTCCAGCCACTTATCAGCCTACGGCCGTACAGCGTGGGTAAGAGACTCAAGGGGCTGGATCTTTGCCCGGGGTAGATAGTAATTCCCTGTAGTAGAAGCCTCGAAACCCGCCATTGCCCGTATAAACTTTCGGGGAAGGCGAGTAAGATAGCAATTGGTTAGAGCGTCATTATTCCAGTGCCCGGCGCGGCGAATTTGGTGTTCTGATCCGCCCATCGAGCTCCTTCAGATCGGCCGATATGGGTCTGTTGGAACGATGTTATCAACCAGACCAGAGAAGTGGAGTATCTTGACCTAATCCACATACCGCACAGCACCTTGCTTGGCCTAGACTTGGCCTATCATTCCAAATGGCATACCAAGGGATCAGGAATGCATAGGTGTAAACAAAGGGAACTATAAATAGCTAGGCAGATTGTAGTTTAGAATGACACTTCACTTTTACCCACCGAGCATATACCTACATTCAGTTGAATCGATAGGATATCTGCTTAGGGCAATGACCAAGTCAACCGACAGGGTCTTTTTCACCGAACTGAGGCCAATCTGTGCAAACACGCGGTTGCTCCAGTAAAGCTGGGTGTCGTGGGAAAGCGGTTTCTCTATCAATTCTCCGTTCGGTAAATGTAGGTTATACCACTGTGGCCGCCGACGAATCTCAGGCACCGTCTCCCGTATAACATTCCACCGGAAAAAGAGATAAAATGCGGTGGGCCATTGTACAGATCATTGGATTGCGGTGCCGCATTACCGAGTTATACTCTAAGCGCCCCATCGAATTTGTTTTGCCATTACCCAAAATCATGATAATTGAAAAACATGGCGTAGGACCCTCATTTTTCAAAGGGATAGTAAAAAGATCTGCGAACTGCAGGCTTCGGAGTGGCTGGCCCCGTGTAATCATGTGGTGCGAGAACAGGAAATCCACGACTGTACGAAGGCGAGATTCAATGCTCTGCGGCTTCCAGCGCTGGGAGTTTTCAGGTATATTTTGCGCCCAGTCCTCCCAGCAGTATCGAACAAAAGCTTCTCTTCTTTTCTTGTCATAGCCAACCAGTAAAGTACCTGCTGCTCGATCAAGGTATTGACCCCGTTTTCGTATATACTCATGGCATGCGTGGTCATCTAAAAGCGCAATGACTGCCTTAACGCGAGGTTTGGATTTGGATTAACTCTGCTGCTCTTTTGGTATGACCAAAGATCTCTTTCTTCTTTGGGTTGTACGACTTTAAAGTATTCTCAGGACAGTTGATTCGAAATAGATTTAAGCCTCTTCGCTATACGAAGCTAGATGCCTAGTGATAGCCACATGACCCTTTGTTAAAGCAGCCATATCCGAAGGTACAGAGCTGCTGGAGGTGGGGAGGCCATTACCTGAGGGAAAACGAAGAAGGATGTGGGCATTTCCGAGCCATATGTGGTTAGTTAAGGCACTCGATCTTGAATATCTGGTCTTCCTTGGTCACGATATCGTAGATGGCATCGTTGTGGCCGGGGACCCTGTTGTCCTGGTGGGCCATAATGTCCTCGCCGACGAGCATTTCTTGCTGTGTGGGGTTGGTATTAGCAAGAGCAGCTAGCGCAGCGGTGCAAAGAGGCAAGATTTGCCGGATTTCATCGCGTGGCGGTGGTGTGGGTTAGATTTTGAGACAGCTCAGGGGAAGTGAGCAGTGAGGGACGAGAGGAGTCTTAGCTTTATGTCACTTGACTGCCTCCTAGGCGAGTACGGCGTAGAGTCTAGACTCTAGAACCTGCCCGAAACCAGCGCCTAACCACAGCCGCTGCTAATTTCACGCTCCCCGCCCCCGCCCACGTTGCCCCTGAGGTGCATCATTGAGGGGGCAGAGGAGGCAGTTCAGACCCACGATAGAGTCTGCCGCGAGGACCGGCAGATCTGGTATACAGATGGAAGCGGCTATCAGGGGATGATCGGAGCCGCCGCGGTCTCTATTCGAGCAGGAAGGACCGCCAGGAAGCATCTAGGAACGGAACTGGACTCTACGGTCTACGTGGGGGAGTTGGAAGGGGCCCGAATGGCCCTGGATCGGGCGAAGCCTACCCCGATTACGACCTTCTCAGATAGCCAGGCAGCTATTCAAGCTGTGCGCAACCCTGGCCGGCCATCGGGCCAGTACGCACTGCGGGCTATTTACGGGAGGGTTAGGGCCCTGCGGAGCGAGGGCCTGGAGGATGCTGAACTGCGTTAGATCCCCGCTCACATCGGGGTAAAAGGAAACGAAAAGGCGGACAAGGCAGCCAAAGAGGCTGCGATAAGAGAAGTTAAACTAAGCTCAATAAGGCCGCGAGATCGAGCAATTATACGGTTCGCAGCTATAGCTAAAAGAGATGTCCGCCAACGTTTACGTACGGAGTGAACAAAGCAGTAAAAAAAGCAGAAAGTAAGCAGGCCGACGAGGCAGCTACTATTTAAACCAGACAAGAAGAATTTACGGCTTTACGAATATCTCAGTAAGCTGCACACCTCGATTATTATACAGATGCGCACTATGAGAATAGGATTAAGGCACTTCCTCTATAAGATTAAACAGGTCGATTCTGACCGGTACGCCTGTGACCTAGGGTCCCAGACCCCTAGGCACGTCCTTCTGGAGTACTCGCTGCACACGGCTGGCCGGAAGATAATAATGAGTTACCTCAATCAAGTAGAGAGACTGTATAAGTATATATAGGATTACGATACAGTTATAGCATACCTGCAAGCGATCTGCTACGTCACCAAATTTATGCAATAAATAGGCCTTCTTTAACAATTCTGATTCGCTCGACTGGACGAGGAGGACGAGGAGGCTCCAGAACCTACCAACCTGCTAGAAGGACTCGAACTAGGCGAG